>NC_073303.1:77859449-78154449 GCF_027595985.1 Sorex araneus
GGGGACCATATGAGATGCTGGGACTTAAACCCGGATCAGCCATGTGCAAGGCAAACAAACGCCCACTAGCCCCATGGTCCACTTTCTTACGAATAACCCTAACCCACTCATGGGAGGAAATTGGGCATCTTTGGAATGGAGTTAATTTTCCCAGAAGTATGGGAATATTGTTTTTGTACAAATTATTGCTATGATATAATAAAGTCATCTAACCTTAAGAATATATGAGGGGGGCTGGAGCGATAGCCCAGCGGGTAAGGCGTTTGCCTTGCACGCAGCCGACCCGTGTTCTAATCCCAGCATCCCATATGGTCCCCTGAGCACCGCCAGGGGTAATTCCTGAGTGAAGAGCCAGGAGTAACCCCTGTGCATCGCCGGGTGTGACCCCCCCAAAACAAACAAACAAACAAAAAAGAATATATGAGGTCTTGAAGACGAGGTTGCCAAAACCCTCCATGACATTGAAGCTAAAGGTATCTTTAAAGCTGACACACCTATGGCCAAGCAAGTGGAAACAGAGATAAACAAAAGGGAGTACCTTAAATTGAGAAGCTTCTGCATCTCAAAAGATATAGTGACCAGAATACAAAGACAGTCTACAGAATGGGAAAGGATATTCACCCAGTGCCCATCTGATAAAGCGTTGATATCAAGGATTTACAAGGCACTGGTTGAACTCCACAAAAAGAAAACATACAATCCCATCAGAAAATGGGGCAATGAAATGAACAGAAATTTTCTCAAGGAAGAAATCCGAATGGCCAAAAGACACATGAAAAAATGCTCCTCATCACTAATCATCAGGGAGATGCAGATCAAAACAACAATGAGATACCATCTCACACCACAGAGACTGGCCCACATCCAAAAGAACAAAAATGACCAGTGTTGGCACGGTTGTGGGGAGAAAGAGACTCTCCTCCACTGCTGGTGGGAATGCCGACTGGTTCAGCCCTTTTGGAAAACAGTATTGATGTTTCTCAAAAAATTAGAAATTGAGCTCCTATTTGACCCAGCAATACCACTTCTGGGAATATATGCTGGAGATGCAAAGAAGTATAGTAGAAGTGACATCTGCACTTATATGTCCATTGCAGCACTGTTTACAATAGCCAGAATCTGGAAAAAAAGCGAGTGCCTGAGATGACTGGTTAAAGAAACTTAGGTACATCTGCAGAATGGAATACTATGCAGCTATTAGAAAAGATGAAGTCATGAAATTTGCATATAGGTGGATCAACATGGAAAGTGTCATGTTAAGTGAAATGAGTCAGAAAGAGTGGGACAGACATAGAAAGATTGCACACATTTGTGGAATATAAAGTAACAGAATGGGAGACTAACACCCAAGAATAGTACAGATATGGACCAGGAAGAGTACTCCATAGCTTAGAATCCGGCCTCGCATGCTGGGAGAAAAGGCAGTTCAGATAGAGAAGGGATCACCAAGTAAAGGGTGCTAGGAGAGTCTGCTTGGGATGGGAGAGGAGGGCTGAAAGTAAACTCTAGACCAAACATGATGGCCACTATTAAGTGGAAATACTTAATACTCTACTGCAAACCACAACAACTGAAAGGAGAGAGAGAGTGAAAGGGATGCCCTGACACAGAGGTGGAGTGGGGTGGGGGTGGTGGGAGGGATGCTGGGACCATTGGTGGTGGAAAATGGGCACTGGTGGAGGGATGGGCACTCGACCATTGTATGACTGAAATGCAAGCAGATAGTTTGTAAGTCTGTAACTGTACCTCACCGTAATTCACTAATAAAAAATTTGAAAAAAAAAGAATACATGAGGTCACCCAGTAAAAACCCTACAACTTTCAAAGAGCAACCACTAATGAGGTCTTTCAGTCAGTCAGGCCCTTCTAGGCCCTTTTCCAAAGAGGGGTACATTTCTTATAATCTTACAAAGAAAGCATTCTCATTGAGTCTCTTTCTGCTTGTGCAGAAAAATGATGGCATCATTCAGGTTCTAGGAAACCCAGGCTCCCTGAAAGTTTTACACCGCAAAGACTCATTCTAAATAGATTCTCCAAGTCATAGACTTTAATGAATGAGCATATGGCATTCACTCATGCTGGGGCACATTTACTTGATGGTTAAAAAAAATCACAGACATATTAATACCCACTGCATGAATTAAGCTGTCATTTATAAGACTTGGGGAATTGGAAATCAGGATCTTTCCTCTTGCTGCTGCTGACCTGGTCCATTATCAACTTAACCTTTACCATCTTTCACAAGACTCTATTCACACCGTGCATCTCAGATTTTCTCCAACTTTGACTAAAGGTTTGTGAGGTCTAGGCCAGTGTTTGTTTTTTCACCCCAATCTCCTTCAGAACCTGATTCCTTCATGTGGTTGCCTTATCCTGCTGGTTGTCTCCCAGTTTTATACTGCAGCTTCCCATTTACACAGATTTTCACTGTATCCCTCTTGGAATATCCTGGGGGCCCAGGGTATCATATGGCCGTCAATCAAGAAACACTGGCATATAGGGGCTGGAGCCTTATATGTGGCTGACCCGGGTTTGATTCCAGCATCTCATATGGTCCCCTGAGCACTGCCAGGAGTAATTCCTAAGTGCATGAGCCAGGAGTAACCCTGAGCATCGCTGGGTGTGACCCAAAAAGCCAAAAAAAAAAAAAAAAGCAAAAAACCAAAAAACTGTAACATTGGTCTAGGGGAGGGAACTCATCTTATTTATTGCTGGCAGCTTTTGCATGGGAGTGTGATTTAATACTGATCCAGGTGCGTGTGGTAGCTCAGTGGAGTCATCTGCAAAGCAATTTATGGAAACATGAGAAGGAACAAATGACTTGCCATTGACAGCAACTTTTCTTTTAAAGGTGCTTTCTGAGCTGGTACAGCGGGTAGGGCATTTGCCTTCAATGCATCCAATAGTTTGATCTCCGGCACCCCGTAGCACCACTAGGACTGTTCCCGGGGTGTAGAGCCAGGAGGAAGCCCTGAGCACAGCTGGGTGTGGCTCAAAAAACAAAAACATAATATATTCTCAATTATGATGTTTCCCCGTCTATCACCCCATGTAGGAATGAATATGCTTACAATGAAATGTAGTTTACATTAACCATGGAATATTATTTTAAAGATTTGCCTCTTGAATTTTAGTTCACTATATCACTGTTCTATTATTTGTATGTGGTTAGTTGAATAGTTTTAGAACTCATTTTCTTTTAATAAAAGATCGCATCAGGGCTGGAGCAATAGCACAGCGGGTAGGGCGTTTGCCTTGCACGCGGCCAACCCAGGTTCGATTCCCAGCATCCCATATGGTCCCCTGAGCACTGCCAGGAGTAATTCCTGAGTGCAGAGCTAGGAGTAACCCCTGTGCATCGCCAGGTGTGACCCAAAAAGAAAAAACAAAAAAACAAAAAAAAAATCACAACATAAAAAAATTGAAAAGAGGTATATTTTGAATTAATCCCCCATATATTATCTTCTTGAATTTTTGTACTTGGTGTTGACTTTTATTCCAATTTTGATTACTGCATCAATCGTTTCTGGCTTTACTATCAGCTTTTGTTAGGATTAATACATTTTTTTTTCTTTTTGGGTCACACCCAGCGATGCTCAGGGGTTACTCCTGGCTTTGCACTCAGGAATTACTCCTGGCAGTGCTCAGGGGACCATATGGGATGCTGGGAATTGAACCCGGGTCGGCCACGTGCAAGGCAAATACCCTACCTGCTGTGCTATCACTCCGGCCCCATGGATTGTAATATTTTTTAGCATTAAATGGTGAAAAAAAATGCGAGCCACTGTCACCGTTTCATTATACTCTTTTACATCACCTTTGATTTTACAATGACGTAATTATGACATTGATCATAAAAGAACTGAGAAACTGCAGCATAATAATTAGACATTTGGTTGTGAATGTATGGGCTTAGCAACCACATTATAGCTTAATTTTTAAAGTGTTGTGGCTTCAAAATAAACCTGAATTTGCATAAAAGCCACAGATATAGCATATAGAATGCCTGTTAACTACAGCCCCACCCCCAATTTTTAATAATCCTGACCCAGCTGAGAAGGTGCAGATTCCCTATGCCTCTTCCTGCTTCATAAATACGAGGACATTTCCTGCCTGACTGTGGGCTAACCATCAAAATGAGAAGATGAACTCTGATTTAGTGCTAACCATCCCAGCCACAGATTCAGATCTTGCCAGTTTTCTCCATAATGCCATATATTTTTAATATATGGCATTAGAAATTACTTGTCATATTTAGTTGTGTTGTTTTTGAGTTTCCCTTCTGTCTGAATTGACATCTCATCTTGTACTGTCTTTTATGATTGACTATTTCCTCTCTTTCAAAATTCTGGTTTTATTTATTTATTTGGGGGTGGATGGGTTGGGCTAAACCTAGCAGTGCTCAGGAGCAGCTGAGCTCTTCGCTCCTGGACATTGTCAGGAGGCCATATGTGGAATGAACCGGGGTCGGCCAGCTGAAGGCGTATGACTTAGCCTGTGTACTATTTTTCTGGATTCTGACCTTGCTGTTTTAGATAAGAACAAGGAGTAATTGTATGGGGTGTCGCTCAGTTTGGCTTTGGTGATGTCCTTTCCTGATTTGTGTACCTTTTGCAGGCATTTATCAAGCTGGTACTGTGGCCAGTGCTTTATAACAGAACCTACACAATGTAAATACGTCCTGCTATTTGTTGAATCTCTGTCACCTTGGACAAGACTGTATCTGCCAGCTTTCTCTCCCAAAAAGTTAATATATATTAATATATTGCAGTTATGTCTCTCTCTTTATATATTACAATTCTAAATGAATTACTTACATGTGCCTTATAAGAAAATACTTTGAACTATATAAATATACTTGGTTCTCTTTTTTGGCAGTATCTATTATCAATAAAGTTATCAAATTCTATGAATTTTTACATCAGGGAATACTATTCTTTGTATTCTGTGAATACTAAGCCACTACTCTGGAGAAAATATTGCATGAGATCCTGTCACAACATAATCATCAACCAATCAATACATAGCTTTGTTTTGTGTGTGTTTCTGTTTAAAGATACCTTATTTAACTTATATTACCATGTTATTATAACCCCTTGGCCAGCAGTTCTATAACTTCTGCCTGAAGAAAGCTTATTTAATACATTTTTTTTTTCCTGAAAGCACATCGCAAGCTTTTTATATTTAGGAACGATGGACAAACCTAGCATAATGCTGGCAAGGTGGGGGTGGCATTCTATTTATTTATTTTTCGTTTTGTTTGGGGCTTATTCCTGACTGTGTTCAGGAGTTACTCTTGGCAGTGCTTAAGAACTATATGAGGTGCTGGGCATTGAACCAGAGTTGGTTACATGCAAGAAAAGTACCTTAACCTTTATATAATTTTTCTGTCCCTTTTTATTTGATTCACATCATGTTTAATACAAAATGGCAGCAGCTGCTGTATTATTGTAATAAGATTAGGCCATGGATGTCTAGATAAATGTCCATGAGCAGCTCAGTCAGATTCTAGCAGAACAATTCGGAGGCCCAGCAGTGCGGACATACCAGTTACTGGTATGAGCTGGTCCTCATACGAATGCTGGCCTCACCCCACCATGGGCTCTGGGCAGCAGGAGGGAACCATTTTGAACAATCAGAGGCAAAAACACTGAAGCACAAAGATGCAAAAGACTTGACAAAATACTGTAAAAAGTAAACTGCTTTAGAGCATGTAAATTGAGACATGCTCTATTAAATATTAGCCATAATGTGTGTGTACAGGGACTCTTTTTTGCTAGTATTGAGGTTACAAATAAATTTTAGTAAGTGGTGAGTTTGCAAATTCTAAACCTCTGAATAGTAAGGGTTGACTGTATCTTGTTCATATCAAGATATGATATTTCACTTACCACTTTTAGTATTCGTTGGGCTCAGATGATGATGATGATGATGATGATGATGATGATGATGATGATGATGATGATGATGATGATGATGATGATTTTTGCTTTTTGGGTTACACCCAGAGATGCACAGGGGTTACTCCTGGCTCATGCACTCAGGAATTACTCCTGGCGGTTCTTGGGGGACCATATGGGATGCTGGGAATAGATTCTGGGTTAGCTGCGTGCAAGGCAGGTGCCCTACCCGCTGTGCTATTGCTCCAGCTCCGGGCTCAGATTATTAGGATGCCCCCAGAACTGTCTTCTGTGTCCTTCCTTGTGACATCACCCATCATTATTTGAGTCTTTCTTTACATACTTATTCAGCATTTTTTTTTTCTGCTCCTGCTCTGGTTACAAATTTCTTCAAGGTGCACTGACTCCTTTTAGACAAAATAACATTTAGGAGATAAGAACTAGAGTCTAGGTAAGTTCATTGCTACCAAGCTTCATTACCTCTAAAACCTATTAGTAAAGTTATTAAATGTGTGCATATATACACATGTCCGTTATTTATCATTTATCTGTCATGCTATCAAGCATCTATCTTACCCATGAACTCATACCCCCAGTTGCAATTTATTCTTTTTTTTATTTGTTTTATTTTGGGATCACAGCTAGTTGTGCTCAGGGCTTACTCCTGGCTCTGTGCTCAGGGATCACTTCTGGCAGGCTCAGGGGACTCTATGGATGCCGGGATTGAACCTGGTTGGCCATATGCCAGGCAAATGCCCTACCCACTGTCCTATGGCTCCAGCCCCTCCAGTTCCAATTTATACCCAATTGTTGCTCTTCTGTTTTTATAGCTTTCTACTCTGTTAGTTAGAAGGATTCCCATAATCCTCTGTCTCCGCTGGTTTGTCCATTCCTCCTGTGCAAATGGAGTCTAGCTGCACCAACCAAAGCCCCCACTCATGCAAGGCAGGGGGGCTGAAAATTTAGCTGCAATGAAAGGAATGAAGAAAGCAGAAGGAAAAAGGATGTGAATTTAAAACCGTTGAAAACCTATACTTTTGCTAACTTCTTAAAGAACAATAAGATTTTATTTTTTTAATATCATAGAGGAAACATCACATTCTTTTTTAGTTATCCTTGAAATTAGACGGTATTTTATTGTACTAAAAGAGTGTAAAAGAAAACATTTCTTATAGAACAACTATTTTTTATTTAACTAGTATTCTCATGAGTATGTATTAATTGGATTAAATTTTTATTTTATATTTTCCCCAGATGTTTTAGATGTAACACATTGACTTTAACATGCCAATTAAATAATTTGTATATATAATGTTAGTAAGAAATATTAATGTTCTAGTTTTTAAATTTTGGACAATGACATTTAGATTTACAGTGTTTACAAGAGAACATTGGGTAATTTAATGAGTTACTTGATAATATTTTTTCTGACGTGTCTATTCACATTAAAATGAAGTATGCTTCTTAATTTTTCATTTAAAATGTTTACTTAAGCTTTAAACAGTTAAGATATAGGACATTGTAATTAATTTACTTTTGCTATGATAATATATTATAGTCTCAACTTCCTAAGTTTTAAATTCTACTGAATAAGCTATGAATTATAGCTTTAATAATAATTGTTTAATTTTTATGAAATGATTTTATTATGCTTCAATATATGAGGAGAATAACTTCTGGTAGTTGAGATGACTAAACATGTCAAAAAATTCAGTTTATCTTCTCAATGAAAATTTATAGACTATGCAAATGTTGGGAGGGCCAAGTCCAGATGGACTTTTAAGATCTCGGGGAAAGGACGAAATGAGATGTTACTGGGCCCGCCCAAGAAATTGGTGATTAACGGGCTATCGTGATCGTGATCGTGATGGAAATGTAAATGTAAATATACTCAAGAATTTTAAACATGCAAAAATATAAAAATATATACACAAAAATCTCCTTTCATTCTTTTTCCCCAATGTCGTTCTGATTCACAGAATGTCCAGTAGTTACATAAATTTTGAGAATTGCACATTTGACTGTATGCAGTCAAATATATTTGTTTAGATCTGTTTTATTATTTTATCTAACTTCTTAGTTAATAAGTCACATATATTTACATACACATGTTACACATATTTAAACTTCTGCAGATTTTGCTATATTCACTATTAAAGTATTTCTTGACGTCCCTTTATGTCAGTCCACAATGCTTTCTTTCATTTTCAACTACTGCAGAATATTCCATTAAATGATCATACCATAATTTAAACATTCTCACTGATGGGCATTTAGGGTTTCGTACCAATTTTTGCAGTTAGAAGCAATGCTGCAGTGAAAACTTTTGCACATGCAGCTTGAGGAATGTATTGCAAGTTCTATGAAACTGACACCTAGGCTCCTGGCTGAGATTTTTTTCTTTTCCAGGAGAAGCCGTTGACAAGTAGGTGGTAAGCCCCTACTTCTGGCTTCCCAGCTCCTTTGGGGATCATTTCTCTGTTTTCCAGTTCAAAGTACCTGGGATTGTCTGATCCCATGATTTTGTACTTGAAACCATCTAGTTGTAATTATTTTTTGCCAGTCTTTTTTGGAGAGAGCAGCTCTCCTAGGGCTTATGCCTGGCATTGAGCTCGGTGATCACTCCTGGCGGTGTTCAGGGCACCTTATTTGTTGCCTGGGATTGAACAGGGTTTGCTGTGTGCAAGGCAAGCACATCAGTCTCTGTCCTATCTCTCTGGTACCTTAGCTGTAATTTTCCATTTTTCATAATGAGGCTGGAAGAGCAAGCATCCAATATTATGTTCTTCTGTGATAGCTGTCTACAAAGTTGAACAAGAGAGAGAGCAATTCAGAAGTACATTTTCTCAGGTAAAGTGATAGATAAAGGGAAACTAATTTTAGACCATATTGCAGGTACTTGTTGCGTTTAACAGACTGGGATATTGACAAAAAAGCAACATTGCTTTAATCAATACAAATAGTTTCTTTTAAACTTTTAAGATCAGGAGTTGTCAGTTGGATCCACCTTGTAAGGGTATATGTGTATGGGTATGTTTTGTAGATACTTTAATTTTTTTTATCCTAGTTGGAAAAAAATCCATTATCATCATAAAAGGGATACTTTCTAATCAGCTATCAGATTTTTAATTTTTTATCCTCTATTTATTCAATATTCTCAAGTATTACTGAATGACTATGTCCAGTTCACTTCAGAAAAACAATTCAGTTTTCTTTTATT
Organism: Sorex araneus; assembly: GCF_027595985.1. NCBI lineage: Eukaryota > Metazoa > Chordata > Mammalia > Eulipotyphla > Soricidae > Sorex > Sorex araneus. The sequence goes on from NC_073303.1 coordinate 77,868,570, forward strand.
TTATTCTCCATCACTTGTTTGTAACATTCATTTGTCATTTTTGTCATTTTATAGACCTACCAAGAGCAGCTGTCAGGATCTTAAGCAACATGACATTCCTTTTTGTGAGTTTGTCATACACAGCTGAGAGTGCCATTGTAACTGCTTTCATTACCTTCATTCCCAAGTTCATCGAGTCACAGTTTGGTATTCCAGCTTCCAATGCCAGCATCTACACTGGTAAGGCACTGCTGTTAGAGCTCCTTCAAAGCATTCAGTTTTGACCACTAAATTAAATGCAATGAATGAAGAGAAAGTCCATTCTAACATCTTAGTGTTAAAAGTCCAATAACAGCTACCTTCCCACCAGATTTTAGGAGAATAAAGTGTTTGAATGTTTTCTCTTTGATTCATATTCTACTACTGTGTGATCTATTTGCCAGCATGTTTCAGAAAAGGAAAATTTTGCACATTTCTGTTTTTATGTTTCTCAGGTGAAAAGAATGAAGTAGACAGTGGTATTCCCATTTAAATCTGAATGTGTCATTTTATACGTTGGCTTGAGTCTTAACACTTTTTAAAAGCTTGACATGGATAATCTCAAATAGGTTCGAATAGGATAATCTTAGGTGGGTTCCACTCTATTAGAATTTCCCTTTTACAAGTGTAAGCACATTTCAACCAAATTAATGGCGATGCTTGAAGTTAGGAAGAAAGTTATATGTTTTGTTAGAAGATATTTTAAGTCTGGGCAAACTGATTTTCAGGAGACTTTGGTATATGTATCCTTACACGTAGTACTTAGTACACAATATTTTTCCCCCTTGGAAATTAGGTAACTGGAAATAAAACAATGATTGGGGAAACTTTAATGTACTGTGTCACATGATATTCTGTATATTTAGTATTTCAGAAATAGTAAAAAAGATTGTATATACCTAAGGCCCAATTTTTTAATACATTTTTAAATATAGAAATATTCATTGTTAGTTATAAAACAACTTTAAAACCCACTTTAAAATAGCTGAGTAGAGAAATTGGATAACTTTGCCAATGATTTTGTCTCTCATTTTCTCCTACAAGTTCTTATTCAAATTCAATAAGCTTAAGTGATCTACAAATGAAAAGGCAATATTATATTATTGTGGAAGGAGAAAGTAGCTTGGAATATTTGGATAATCGTTACATTCTCTACTTCACCTTGCACATACTAAAAGATAAATAATTGGATTTCAGTTCCATTGACAGCTGATAATTTTATAAAAACTCTGCTGCTATTGTTGTTAATTTGACCTAAAATGTAGGTCCAGTTTGGCTCTGAAAAATTGGTTTTCTTTAATTAATGTAAAATATACAGATTAATTTATTGCTTCGTTGTTGAAATTCGGAAGGTCCTGTTTCTATTTCAGTTCTGCATCAATTTATTTTGTCTGCAGCTTTTCGACAAGGGAACCAGAAATTGTCTCGTTACTAGACAGACCTGAAGCCACAGATATCTGTTAAACATAGTTTCAAAAAATTTTCAAAATAAGTTTCAATATTAAGAGACTCCATTAGTCAAGCAAGCGTTACAGTATTCTTTGCTACAGGACTTCTCCTGACCTGTACTATACAAATGTGCTTTGTGATACCAGCAGATGAATGTTTATTTTATGTTTTCATAAAAAAGAAATATATTTTATTTATGTATTTTCATATCATTAGTGAAATAGAAACATATTTATAGGAAATAAACTTATGTTACCTTCCATAGATGCAATTCTGTTATTCTAAACATGATGCAGATCTAGGAAGCCCAGATGAAGGCTTAGGTCAGTGTTTTTTAACCTTTTTCCAACCATGGTCCCTTCCAACCTTGCTTCCTTGGTATGTTCTCTCCCACCCACTCCCATCCTGCTGGTTGGCCCCCAGGCCTTGTGCAATACCCCTCCCCATTTCCACAACTTTAATCTATGACTTCCTTGGAATAGGGACCTTATAGCTCCTGGTTGTGAAATGTTGGTTAAGATGGTATTTTTCCTTTATTTACTGGCAAGTGCCCTTACCACTGCTCGAATCCTTTGGCCCCTTTAAAATAAAAACAAAAATCATTTGATAGTATGATTTATTCAATATTTGATGGTTTACTGTGCTTAATAAAGGGCTTTTTATTCTCATTTCATATGCTTTTTTTCTTCTTTTCAAGATAGATAACAAATAATAGTTGAGATGCTAGATTGATTAAGAGTAAGAATGGTCTGTCATGTTAAGTGGATTTAAACAAAAGGGTGATAATTCTCTCTTAGACTCACCTTGCTTTTTGAATTTTTATCCATTGAATTCTTCTTACTCTGTGAACAGAGTTTTATTTTTAATGGCTAACTGATGGAGATCTTTTGTTCTCTAAATCTTTCTTTTATGTAAGCAAGTGACATGATGAATTCAGAAATCCATCTGAATAGAATTTAAAAAATAATTTTAATTCAGTATCTGAGAAAATCTTTCTGTAAAGTTCTCTTTACAGTAAAAAATAATTTGGATAAATACCTTGACCCTCTCTTGCCATCTGCATGTTCCCTGTTGTACGGTAGAGCTGAAGCTTGACTTTCACAGTGCATCCCCTATATCATTCTTAAGGGCTTTTTTTTGGGGGGGGTCACACCCAGCGATGCACAGGGGTTACTCCTCGCTCATGCACTCAGGAATTACTCCTGGAGGTGCTAAGGGGACCATATGGGATGCTGGGAATCGAACCCGGGTTGGCTGCATGCAAGGCAAATGCCCTACCCGCTGTGCTATCGCTCCAGTCCCAGCATACATCATTCTTGAATTTCAGTTCACTACCTGGTGCTATTTTGTCGTTTGTGGGGATGGAGAAAAATAAAGACTCAAGCCAGGACTCTAAGTTGCCTATAGATCTAAGAGGAGAAAACCTCTGGAATAGGTTTATAAGAAGTTGTTTAACTAAGCTTAATGCAACCCAGAGATGATTTGAGCAGATGATGTATAAGTTATAATTCATGGAGGAAATAGCTTTCAATCAGGCTTTCCAGGAAAAAATAGACTTCGACCATTTGGAGGTTGGAAGAAAGGTATTTATTTATTGTGGAGGGGGTAGTGTAAGCAAAGGCAAAGAGGCCGGAAGGGCACTATTTGTTCTGGGGGAACAGAGCAGTTTGTTTCTGAGGGCACTAAAGGCAATGGGGCTGGGGGAGGGGGTGAGAGCTAAGATGAATCTTTCTGTCCTGGGTGAGGGACACCGTGTGGGACTGTCTGCACCACTGGCTCAGAGGGTAATAACACTTGGGGCATGTCTGGGTCTTACTAGTTAGAAATGATCACTTTGGACAAGAACTGAATGTTAAAAGTAGGGAAAAGGATATCTATCTATATGATAACCTTTCAGTGTCTGTATTGCAAACCATAATGCCTAACATGAGAATGAGAAAGAGAAAGAAAAAGAAGAGAGAGAGGAGAGTGAGAGGAGAGACAGAGAGAACAGAGAAGAGATCAAATTTTTATGAAAGATTTTCCATTAAAAATTCAGTTGGAGGGCTGGAAGTAGGTAAAGGGATATAATGATAACCTCTCAGTATCTATATTGCAAATCATAATACCCAAATGAGAGAGAGAGAGGGAGAGGGAGAGAGAGAGACAGAGAAAGAGACAGAGAGAGAGAGAGGAGAGGGACCTGCCATAGAGGAAGTCAGGGGTGGGGGGTGGCTTGAAAGAGGCGGGAGGGATACTGGGGACACTGATGCTTACACTTAAACAGATTTGGCAGTGGAAACCACCATAGTGATAAAGATAAACATCTGTTTGACATTTATTGTTTACTAAGTATGGGGCATCCTAAGCATATTGTTACGGTGGTGGAGGGATGGGTTTTGGAACACTGTACGACTGAAACAGAATCATGAACAGCTTTGTAATGCTCTATCTCACTGTGGCTCAATAAAAAATATAATGACACTTGGGGGCACCTGTGCCCAATAGGTTGATGGTGACACCTTGTCTGAAGAGGGTGCCATTGCAACCCACTTTATTAGCTCCTGCTGCAAGTACCTGCACAAGAGTGGAATGTGGTCACATCACTCTCTTGATCCTGGTCATCCTGTTAATCCACCTATGGCCACATCTACTGACTGAAATATATTATTTTGGGTAGTATGTAGGAAAAGCCCAAAGAAGAGTGATGAGAGAGGCATTAGTAACAGGAGTGGACCTTGTTGCTGCTAATTTCTAGCTGTGATCTTAGCAGCACACGTAAACTCCCCACACTTCAGCTACAGCAAAAGCTCATCTGTGAAATGAAGAGAGTGTCTTTCTCCCCTTTCCTCTCTTGCCTGTATTGTTGGGCACAAATGAAGCATCGAATAATATTATTTTGAAGCTTCTTACTTAGCTCCAAATAGGTATAACAGTATGACTAGAGAGAGAGAACTTGATTGGGTATTGTAGGAAAGAAAATGATGATGGATAATGATGGCAACTTACACTTGAACAGCTTTGATAGTGTAAAATACCATGTGATAAAGATAAAGAAACAATTGTTTGACATTTATTGCTTATTAAGTATGGGGCGTCCTAAGCATATTGTCTCGAGGCACTACAACTTGGTGGACACCAAGAACACCTGGTAATGCTGATGGGATGGGGGATGGACCAGACCCTGCAGTGCTGAGGGTTGAAACAGGGCCTTGCACTGTTGTAACAGAGTCACTTAATCAATTGCACTGAAAATATCTTTAGGTGAGAAAGCAAGGAGATTTAATTATTTAACATCAAGATCAGGCAATTGTCTGAAATCATGGCCCTGAGCAGGGGTACAGAGCACTTTTTATAGGGCTTTTCACAGCGATTTTGTGGTACAAGTCGAGAGGAAAAGAATGGATTTTCTCAATGGGTTGTGTCATGACAATACACTGAGGGACACTGAGTTAGGAGGGATACAACGCAAGACTTGCAGGGGGAGACTTGTTGCTGGGAATCTATGTGGTGGATATGTCTTGTTTTAGGTCCTGTAGACATTTATTAATTTACTGATTGTTTCAGTGGCCCTGCTCCCTTTTCAGCCAAGGTGATAGGTGGGTTTGGGTTCTTTTGTTCAGTTCTGAGTCATAACTTGAGATTTATGAGCTAGTCTTTTCTTTTCTTTTCTTTTTTTTTTTTTTTTTTTTTGCTTTTTTGGGTCACACCCAGCAATGCTCAGGGGCAACTCCTGTCTCTGCACTGAGGAATTAATTCTGGCAGTGCTCAGGGCGCCATATGGGATGCTGGGGATTGAACCCAGGTCATCCGCTTGCAAGGCAAACTCCCTACCTGCTGTGCTATTGCCTCCTTCCCAGCACGAGGCACTCAGAGCTCCTGCCTTTGGCTGCCTCCCTGGTTACCTGTGCTTAGTCACCTGCTTAGGTTTCTAACTTTCCTAGCACTATCACAGCACATTAAGATGAGGCCTTTCTCAATTCAAAGGATACAGGGAGGGGCTGGAGCAATAGCACAGTGGGTAGGGTGTTTGCCTTGCACGCGGCCAACCCAGGTTCAATTCCAGCATCCCATATGGCCCCCTGAGCACTGCAAGGAGTTATTCCTGAGTGCAGAGCCAGGAGTAACCCCTGTGCATCGCCAGGTGTGACCCCCCCCAAAAAAAAACCCAAACAAAAAATAAAGGGTACAGGGAGACCTGAGCAAAGCCCTGCTATTTAACCCTTTCACATCACAGTGCATGCAAGGCATATGCTCTTGCACTTGAATCATATCTCTGAGCCTAATCTAAGCATTTTCACATGAATAACATAATTTAATCCATGTCAGGAATGACTATGTAGGAATCATGTTACTGATTATGCTCATTTTCTGGTTGCTACAACAATGTATAGAGCAGTTTAAGCAACTTAAAGAATGCAAGTAGACCTTGAGACGATGGGGAGGGAAGTGGACTGTGGCGGAGGACTCATGTACATGAAACCGTATTGTTAACAACATCGTTCATTACAGTGCTTTGAAATATAGTTACATAGTATTCCATTGTATAGATGCAGCTGTTAGAAAAGATGAAGTCATGAACTTTGCATATAAGTGGATCAACATGGAAACTATCATGCTAAGTGAAATGACCCAGAAAGAGAGGGACAGGCATAGAAAGATTGCACTCATCTGTGGAATATAAAATAACAGAATAGGAGACTAATACCCAAGAATAGTAGTATATAGTACCAGGAGGTTGGCTCCATAGCTTGGAAGCTGGCCTCACATGCTGGGGGAAAGGCATCCCAGATAGAGAAGGGAACACCAAGTAAAATGTGGTTGGAGATCCCGAGCAGGGAAGGAGATGCGTGCTGAAAGTAGACTAGAGACTGAACATGATGGCCACTCAGTACCCCTGTTGCAAACCACAACACCCAAAAGGAGAGAGAGAGATAAAATTGGAATGCCCTGCCACAGAGCCTGGGTGGGGCTGGGGGGTGAGATTGGGGAGGGGGGAGGGATACTGGGTTCATTGGTGGTGGAGAATGGACACTGCTGGAAGGATGGGCTCTCGAACATTGCATGAGGGAAAAACAAGCATGAAAATGTGTGAATCTGTAACTGTACCCTCACTGTGACTCACTAATTAAAAAATAAAAAAAAATAATAAAGACAACCTTTAAAATAAAAAGAAATGTAAATAATGGGGCCAGAGGGAGAGCTCAGTGCTTCGGATGCGCTTACCTCTTGTTCTACCCCTGGCATCGCCTGTTCTCCCAAGGACCGAGTTGGGGGCAGCCCCTGGGCACCACCTGTGTGGCCTCAACACACACAAAAACAAAAGCTGACACAAAACAGAATGCAAATAGCGAGAGCCAGGATTCTGGAGTTGTGAACTCCCTGGAATGTATAAATAGCCATATGTGGTTTTAGTGGAATTGTGATGCCATGGACAGAAGCCATGGTCCACAACGTTGTTTTCAGATCTCCATGGTCTTTCGGGATCAGTTTGCTCTCATGGAAATTTATCCATTGCTCTTTAGTGCGTAGAAATTTATAGTGTTGAATATTAGGTTTTATTTCTTCTTATAAGAGAATAGATTTGGAAAATGCTTTGCTTTGAACAGGAGAATGGTAATTATGAAGATACGTTTTTCTGTAATAAGGGAATGAAGTCTGGATATCATTTTTTAATTAACACACTGTAGATTGGGGCCAGAGAGATAATACAGTGTTGCCTTGCATGTGGTGGACCTGTTTTTTGTTTGTTTGTTTTTGTTTTTTGTTTTTTGGGTTTTTTTTTGCTTTATTTGGGTCACACCCAGCGATGCACAGGGGTTACTCCTGGCTCTGCACTCAGGAATTACTCCTGGCGGTGCTCAGGGGACCATATGGGATGCTGGGAATCAACCCGGGTCGGCCGCGTGCAAGGCAAACGCCCTACCCGCTGTACTGTCGCTCTAGCCCCTGTTTTGTTTTTTTATCCCCAGCACTAAATATGGTCCCCTGAGCCCTGCCAGAGTAATCCCTGAACACAGAGCAAGGAGTAAATGCTGGGCACTGCTGGACATAGCCCCTGAAAACCACGTTCCAAAACACTGCAGTGTGATGTCTGATAAAGTAAATGCCTTCTATCTGTCTTATCACTAGCTTGGTTTGCTTCTTCATAGCATTGTCACTGAACTCAAATTGCAGCCAATGAGGGTCAAAGCACCCTGAGTTGCAAAAGAGGCAAAATTGAACTTGGATTATTTCAGTTTTTGAGCATAGTCACAGTTCTCTTCTCCAGTTCTAAAATTTGGTAAGAATGATTAGCAGAGGGGCAGGGCAACATCCAGCCAGGGCTCAGGACTGCTTCCAGAATGGTGCCAGCTCAAGAGTTGGCAGGGACCGGCCTGATGGTAGTTGGTTGGGACACTGTGCAGTGCCTGGAACTCAACCAACACTCCCAGCTATGTGTGCCTTTAGGTGTGCGCACGCGCATGCGTGTGTGTGTGTGTGTGTGTGTGTGTGTGTGTGTGTGTGTATGTGTGTGTGTCTGTTATGTTTGGGCTATACCTGGGGGTGCTCAGGGCTTACTCCTGGTAGGAATTTTGGAACCATGTGATGCCAGGTATCAAACCCTGGTCAGCTGCATGCCTTACCCACTGTACTCTCTCTGGAATCTGAGCCTTATTTTTATGAGTAGTTTTTTTTTTTTTTCCTTTTTGGGTCACACCTGGCAGTGCACAGGGATTACTCCTGGCTCTGCACTCAGGAATTACTTCTGGCCGTGCTCAGGGGGCCATATGGGATGCTGGGAATCAAACCCGGATTAGTCACATGCAAGGCAAATGCCCTACCCGCTGTGCTATCACTCCAGCCTCTTATGAGTAGTTTTATTTTGTTTTGTACTAATTTATTTTGTACTAAATTGATGAATGTAATCTCAGGTTAATTTACATTGAAGTTAAATTTGTATCATTAATTTATATATTTATTATTACTTACATATTGTTGTGTAAATATATATACATATACATTTGCATATATATTTTTGTCACTAGTGTTGTCACTCCTGGTGGTGCTTGGGGGTGCCATGTGGTGCCAGGGATTGAAACCAGGGCATATGATATAACATTTGAGCTACTCCCCCAAATCAAACTTTTAAATGCAGCAAGAGTATCTTAAGTCAGGAGGTTTTTTGACCTCCGTGGCTAGTTCCAAAGTGAGGCAATAATATTTGAGTCTGTCTGACATGTCACTGGTCACACTCAAACACCACGTTGTCTGCCTAATAAAAGGAAAATCTTTGCAAACAACTTCCTTGGCAACTCCCAGAGTCCTCTGGCTTCTATGACTTTAAATAGTCTTGCAATAAATAGATGCTTTTAGGAGCTAAAGGTGACCATTGTAAGGTCTTTGCTTTTGGTCAGAAAGGTGTTTAGCACACCGAAGAACACTTTTCTTCTGTGCTAAAAGGTTCTAATTAGTGGATAATAATTCAGGAGACTCCAATGTACTTTATTAGCTCATTAATCAATTAATCACAGATTCTCTGAGTGCCAACCATGTGTCCTTAGCCAAAGCACTAATGGGAGTAATTAAACTGAGCTCATATGCTAAAGGTGATTGGAGGACTCCAAATAACAATGCTTACACACAGATCTTGTCTGATAACAGCATGCAAATATGAAAGTACTTTGTCCCTCAGGGGCCTCCAGAGGGGGTGTGGCAGGACCCATTTCCTCTCTTTATCAGGCACCACTGATGTGAGCTTGGGGACACAGGAATGCATCCAATATAGTGAGCTTTAGCTGGAGTTTATTTTTTTAATGCTTTCTGTATTTTAAAATTCTTTTATCTTTAATTTTTTTTGGCTAGAGGACTGAAGAGATAGTAGTACAGGGTTAAAGTGTCTGCCTTGTATGTGGGCAGCTCTGGTTGTCCACCTGTCACTCCATATGGTTCCCCAGCACTGCCAGAAGTGACCCCGAGTGGACCCAGGAGTGGTTCTCGAACACTTTCAGATGTGGTCCAACCCTGCCCCTCTGATGTTGTTTTGTTTCGTTTTTGCCGGTCTCATAGGGAAGAACCACCATAACCACTCTGAACGGCAGAAGTCTTTAGGGGTCTTCGTGAGACCAAGCGTAGTCCCGCTTACTCCCTCCCGTAAACAACCCTGACTGGCTGGCCCAGGTTATCTTGAATCGCTCAAGTCAATAGTCACAAAGCAGCCGTTCTAATGACTGTCTCTTGGCCTTGACCTTGACAGGGACGAGTCAGCACTTTGCCCCACAATTTCTTAGCCCTTGAGTGAAGGTGGATGCTGTGAGGGTTTTGGTGATGGGGAAGAGGACAGTGTCTTTGTCCTTATGCCACTGATACACTGTGTGACTTGAGGCTTATCAGTTTCCTCTCTCTTTTTTCTAATGTAAAATACAATAACATAGACTCAGTGAACTCTCAGCTCATCCTGCTTTAAAAATCCGTAATCTTTCCACAGCCACTTATACTTACAAACCTCACTTTCTCCTTGCAGTTATATTATTTTCTTACATAGATACTAGTTACTAACCCCTTAATCACTATGGGGTTTTTTTGTGTGTGTGTCATGTTGCATCACCACAGTCTTTGTGGTGTATTTGCTGATAGTAACTTGATGTAGAACATAGAATTCTTTTTGAATCCCAGATCCACCATCTACCTTAAAGGCATGCTTTTGGCCAAGTTACTTAACTACTTCCGGGTTCTCATTCGTTAAAAGGACAGTGATCATTTGCCAGGCCTATTGAAAAAAATTAAAATTAAATTAAATTAAATTTAATCCTCACCACTATTACTCTGATCCTAAAGGCTTCCAATGAGGGTTCTGTTTTTTTCTTTTCACCTACCAAACTCTTTAGTTCTATCACTTCTGGTGGTAGTTTTCCTCTAACTTCCGATTGTTAGTTTCTGTTCTCACACTTTCTTTCTTTTTTTTTTATTTAAATTTTTTATTGAGTCACCATGTGGAAAGTTACAAAGTTTTCAGGTTTAAATCTCAGTTATACAATGCTCGAATACCCATCCCTTCACCAGTGCTCATATTCCACCACCAAGAATCCCAGTATAGCTCCACCCCGCCCCCTCACACCCCAACCCCCCCCACGCCCCTAGCCCCCCCCCCTAAGCCCCCCCCCCTGTGTAACTAATAAATTTCACTTTACTTTCACTTTGATTGCATACAGTATTTCGACAAAACTCACTATTATTGTTTGGAGAGTCTCTCCCCTAAAGTCAGACCTGCTGAAAAGGAAGCATTAGATAATTTGTTTTCCATTGCTGAGGATGAAGAGGTATGAGGTCGAGTGACCACACTTAGCGGCCTCTCAGTTTTGGGTTTCTGTAATTTAGTATTTTAGTAACTAAGTCCAGAGAGATATCTGCCAGAAGTTGCATCGTTGCCAACTTGTACTTCTCAGTTACATTATATTCCACATATGAGTGCAATCTTTCTATGTCTGTCTCTTTCTTTCTGACTCATTTCACTCAACATGATACTTTCCATGTTGATCCACTTGTATGCAAATTTCATGACTTCATGTTTCCTGACACACACTTTCTTGTACCTGTACCATTGTTTCTTTGAACTCATTGAATATCCTCATCAGAATGCCTTTTAAGTCGTTTTCTTTCTTTCTTTTTTTTTTTTTTTGCTTTTTGGGTCGCACCCGCTGATGCACAGGTGTGGCTCATGCACTCAGGCAGTGCAAGACTCCTAGCAGTGCTCTGAGGACCATACTGGGTGCTGGGAATGGAACCCAGGTCAGCTTCAATAGAATGCCCTACCTCACTCCAGCCCTTAAGTTGTTTTCTGATAGCTGGTTGAGATTGGTAGAGCCTTCAAGGCTATTTCTTAACTCAATGACTTCTAAGCTGCTTCCCCATTGTCTTTTGCTCTCCCAGGGACAAGTTTTTGCAGTCTACTCTCCACACTGTCTACCCTAAGGAAGCTCTCCAGGGGATGTAAAACTGCTTGTAACTCTTTTTCTTCCTTGTTGCACCTTTGTCAATGAACTTTTGCTGCTTCTGGTTTGCTATTTTGAGTTTTGGGTGTAGATTATCATAGGACAAGAAAAGTCAGGATCTCTCTCTCCCTTCCTCCCTCCCTCCCTCCCTCCCTCCCTCCCTCCCTCCCTCCCTCCCTCCCTCCCTCCCTCCCTCCCTCCCTCCCTCCTTCCTTCCTTCCTTCCTTCCTTCCTTCCTTCCTTCCTTCCTTCCTTCCTTCCTTCCTTCCTTCCTTCCTTCCTTCCTTCCTTCCTTCCTTCCTTCCTTCCTTCCTTCCTTCCTCGCTTCTTCCCTCCCTACCTTCCCTCCCTCTCCTTCCTTTCTTTCTTCGGGGAGGGGCACACCTAGCTGTGCTTATTTCTGGCTCAGTGCTCAGGGGTGTTCTTGATGATGCTTAGGGCATCTTATTAGGTGCTAGGGATTGAAACCAGTGTGCAAGGCAAGGGGGGGGGGAAGTAAACTGCTTACAGAGATCCCCTCAGGGAGGTGAGTAAAAGAAGACAGTACTGAAGGAGTTGAGGAACGGAGGAAAGTAGAGGATGGAGTATAAATATCAGCTCAGTTTTAGAGAAAGAATAGGAATAGGAATAGGAAAGAATAGGAATCATCAAAGGAATAGGAATTCACTGAAGGATCCATTGCCTGGCTAGTAGTACTGTGCTGTGTCTAGGCAACACTGCTCTGATTCCCAGCTCCTTCCATGGTCTCTCATTTCCTCAGAGATACTTCCTGTTAACTCATAAAAATCACATCCAGAGCTAATGAATATCCTGGCCTATAAGTTAGCCAAGATGCAGTTATTTCCACACAGGCAGGAAATACCTTACTCTTTTCAACTAAATAATGAAACGTGTTTTGACATTATTAGAAGTTGAAGTAATGTCCTTTAGTAACCTGAGTCATCTCATGATGGACCACAGAAGATTTGCTTTGCTTCCAGGCTTGGGATTGTGTTGCAGCATCTTTCTATGGGCCAGAAGATAGAACATGGTGTTATTTAGATTTGCTCCTGTAAGGCTGATTAGATTCCAAGATAAATGATACTTTTTTTCATGTCATTGCACCACTAAAAAAAATCTCTATTTGCAATAAAAATGAATAGAATTTAAATTTTATTAAAGTTTAAAGAATTTAAGTGAACTTTTATTTAAAAGTGGATATTAAGAAGCATTGAAGTTCAGATTTATCTTGTGCAAGGAACAGTTTGTGTTATGGTTAGTAGTCCCATTTTATTTTGTAATGTTTTCCTTAGATTTATTTGAAATATGTATATGTGCAGTTAGAAATGCAGTTGAGGTTAGTGTAATCAGTTAGGAAAGAAGTAGATTTGTTCAGTGTATGAATGCTTATTATTCTTTGATGTGGTTTTCCAATGGAGGATCTATATTCAGTACATTTCAAGTTCTTTCTTTGTTCCTATTTCAGCTTGATCTCAGATATATTTATTCATTTGATCAATAGATTGGTATTTGTAGTTTTGAGACACAAATGTATGGAAGGATAGAGATGAATATATAAATTGATCAGTCTGTCAGAAAGTTCTCTGTTTATGTTTCAACCTTTTGTTTACTTAAGAACTGGTTTTCAATTGCTGAGCAATGAATTTAGCATTCCCCCTCTCCCCAAGGAGTAATTTAAAATATTTAAGAAAACAACAAGGGCTCGACAGATAGCACAGCAAGTAGGGCGTTTGCTTTGCACATGGCCAACCTGGGTTCAATTCCCAGCATCCCATATGGTCCCCTGAGCACCAGAAGGAGTAATTCCTGAGTGCAGAGCCAGGAGTAACCCCTGTGCATCGCTCGGTGTGACTCAAAAAGTAAAAAAACAAACAAACAAACAAACAAAAAAACCCCAACGTTTTTTGGTGCTTTTTTTTTTTTTTTGGGAGGGTGGCACACCCAGCAATTCTCAAAGGTTACTTCTAGCTCTGTGGTCCGAAATTACCAGTGGTCTGGGAACTACATGGGCTGCAAGGGATTGAATCTGGGTTGATAGTGTGCAAATGCCCTACCCACTGTACTGTTTCTCCTGCACCTAAGGAAACAATTTTATAGTTTGTCTCAAGTAGTGAAGAAGTATCATGTATAATTTCAGTGCTGACAACTGTCACTGTCACTGTCATCCCGTTGCTCTTCGATTTGTTTGAGCGGGCACCAGTAATGTCTCTCATTGTTTTTGGCATATCCAATACGCACGGGTAGCTTGCCAGGCTTTGCCACTCGGACTCGATACTCTCGGTAGCTTGCCGGGCTCTCCGAGAGGGGCAGAGGAATCAAACTCTGGTCGGCCGCGTGCAAGGCAAACGCCCTACCCGCTGTGCTATCGCTCCAGCCCCAGAAAGTGCTGCTTTTGCTTGCAACACACTGGCCAGAACTACTAGTTGCAGGGCAGTCTGAGAACTATAGTTTGTATTTCTGGTTTACCTTAAATTAGCTCACCGCTTGTTTATAAATAAAGTTTTATTGGAATGCAGCCATCCTCTTGTTTCCACAAGTCCACAACTACTTTAGTACAGCAACAGAAGAGGTGAATAGTTAGAACAGACCCTGTCTGGCCCATGCAAAATATTTACCATGTGACTCTTAATAAAAAGAACCTGACATCTCTGCTTTCAATGAAAGAGAGGTAGACCTCTCTGTAGGTAGCTCCTATAAATTCTGATTCTACAACAAATAAATAAAACATCCATTTTATGCGATGTAGGAAAAGAAACTGAAAATGTTAATAAATACTAAAACAGGAAGTTTCTTTTTCCAAAGGCTGAAACTTGAGCTGTGCCTGTTAATTGCTTTCTGTTTTGCTTTGTTCAGTTCCCTGCATTACAGTCATTGTTTCCAGTTCCAGCCTGGTTGTCTAAGATGTCAGCTACTTCTCTTTAATTTTGTGTAAAAAACTGCTTTCTTTGGCATGTCCCTTACTAGTCTTTCATTTTGGTCAAACTACAGATGTGAACAGATACAGGGCTGTGTTTGATCCTGCTTAGAGTGTGGGGGTAACAGTCAATCAGTGATGCTCCTACCGAGAGTAGCCTAGAGCTATTGGTTCAGAGGTACATTAACGTAAATACAATGTTGTTGCACTGCATTTTTCTCTTTGCTGAGTCTTTTGATGGGTTTCTAAAGCTGAATTTTTTTTTAATGGACAAGAGGTTTGTTGTCCTCCAAACATGCTAAGCCTATTTGATATTTGAGCATGTTTCCACTTGTAAAGCTTCCTTTGTGAGATTCATCACCAGGTGGAATCCTCCATATCTTTGAAAAGAAAATAATTTTGGTCAGTCAATGTTAAATTTCCTTCTCCACTGTCACTGCTTTGCTGAAATTCTGTTGTTTTTCTGGGTTATGCTCTCATTCAGAATGCAACGAAGGCACTTTGAAAATTAAAAAATTTACTATCTAGCTCAATTTTATGATCCTTAATAATTTTGACTTTCAGGATAGATGAAGCTATGCAATTGGGGTACAATTTATTACCTGTGCATGTTGTATTCCCTGGCTCCCTGTAATAAGACCTCACCAATTTCCCCCATTTATTAGTGCAACACTTCTCCCAATGTGCTAATTTGGATAAATTGTGTGTGTGTGTGTGTGTGTGTGTGTGTGTTTGCATGTCGTAGTGGTGCCACTGGGGATGAACTCTATCACTGAACTATCCCCCCAATCCAATCCTAAAATGAATGCTTTTCAGTGTAATGCTTTTTCATACGTATAGCATATATATGTAAATATAATTTGTCTAATCATTGGCTTACTGTTTATTGTGTTCTTACTACAGTATATTGTAGGCAAGAATTTTGTTCCATTTTATTCACTCTCTATCAGAGTGATCCATTTATGAATTTTAGTTTTTATATTGCATTGGCCGGGAATCGAACCTGGGCCTCCCATGTGGCAGGCAAAAATTCTACCACTGAACCAGCAATGCACCTTACAACACATTTAGAAGTAATAAAAGTGAATTTTATTACAGCTACTCTTTAAATGAGGATTAAAAGACAGTGTAATAGGGGCTGGAGCGATAGCACAGTGGGTAGGGCGTTTGCCTTGCATGTGGCCCACCCGTGTTTGATTCCCAACATCCCATATGGTCCCCCGAGCACCACCAGGAGTAATTCCTGAGTGCATGAGCCAGGAGTAACCCCTGTGCATCGCCAGGTGTGACCCAAAAAGGAAAAAAAAGAGAGTAAAAAGAGTGTAATGAGGGGCATCTACAAAATAACTGTAGACAACATGCTTAATGGTGAAAGAAAGATTGGATGTTTCTTCCTGGAACTGGGAAGAAGGCGCTACTGTTCTTGCCACCTTGATTTATCATTGCGCTAGAGATTCTTGCCAGGGAAGCTAGTCAAGGGACTGCAATAAAGATATTCATATTGGAAAGAAAAAATGTGAACTATTACATAATTCACAAATTATGTAATTTTGTATAGTGACAATTCTAAACAGCGCACTAAAGGGACTTGGTTACAGAGGTTAAGGCATTTTCTTGCTTGCTGTTTTGTCCTTGGTACTGAATTCGTTTTTCCCTGAGCACTACCAGGAGTGATCCTTAAGTAGAGAGTCAGTAGTGGCTCCTGAGCACTTCTGGGTGTGACCAGCCCATCAAAAGAAGAATTCCCTAGAATTCACTAGGAAATATAAAAGCTAGTAATTAATTTAATGGGGTTGCAAGATGCATGATTGATGTAAAAAAACCAAATATATTTCTAAATACTAGAAATTACCAACTCAAAAATAAAATTAAGAAAGTCATTCTGCTTATTCTAGCATAATAGAGTGAAATACTTAGGAATAAATTTAGCAGGGTTCAAACTTATTTTTATCTTAATTTTATTTTTCAGAGTTGTCCACAGTAATTTATTACATTCAGCAGTCCAATACCAATCCCACCACCATTACACCTTTCCACGACCATTATTTCGAATTTTCCCAACGCCACCCAAACCTGCCCCCGAAGCAGGTCCTAAATAATTTATTTTGTATTGCTTGTTATGAATAGGCCTCATTCCCCTGACCCTGAAAGAACATCATTGGGAAAGACGAGTAAGGAGAGGCTGCTAAAATCTCAGGGATTGGGAGGAGTAGAGACATTACTGGTGCCTGTTCGAGTAAATTGATGAACAAAGGGATGACAGTGATACAGTAATAGAGTGCTTGTTATGAATAATCCACTAAAAGAAATAAAAAAAATACCCTTAGAGGAAAGTGTATGAAGATTGTTGGCTCACCCTGGAGCCTGGTTAAAACTTATATTCTGAAAACTTGAAAGAATCATTTTAAAACTTTTTTTTTTTTGACTCACACCTGTTGATGCACAGGGGTTACTCCTGGCTTTGCACTCAGGAATTACTCCTGGTTGTGCTCAGGGAACTATATGGGATGCTGGGAATCGAACCCGGGTCGACCCTGTGCAATGTAAACACCCTACCCACTGGACTATTGCTCCAGCCCCTATTTTAAAACTTTTTAAAAAACCAAATGAATGAAAAGATATCTCATGGATTAGGAAATGATGTTATTAGATGGCTGCATATACTGTCTTACAGATTCAACGCAAGCAATCTCAACTGCAATTGCATTATTTCTTCCAAATTAATGAAATTCATTTGAAAATGAAAGCGACTCAATGCAGTCCAAAGCAATCTTGACAAAAAACAAAGTTGGAACACCTAGACTTCCTCATTTCAAACTTTGAAAAAGCAATAGCAATCAAGACAGCATGGTACTGGCTTAAGGTAGATATATTTGAGCATCCAGAAATGAATCTGATCAATTAATTTTACACATGGATGCCCAAATCAATCAATGAGGAAAGAATAATCTTATTGACAAATGGTGGTGGAATAACTGTATAACCATATGCAAAAGAATGTGGTTGAACTCCACCATATAAAAATGAACTCCAAAGAGCCAAAAATGTAATATTCTTAGAAATAAAAATGGGTAAAAATCTTTGTGACCTTGAATTAGACATTGCAACCAAAGAAAAAATAGATGATTTAAATATTTTCAAAAAGTAGCAACTTGTATATGAAAGGACATGATCAAGAAAGTTAAAAACCAATAATCTAATTGACCAGGGTGCAGGCCCAATGGGCTGGATTACATGCTTTGTATGTGTGAGTCTCGGGTTTGATCCCCAGTTTGCACAGTCCTCAGCACCTCCAGGAGTGACTCCCAAATGCTATGCAGTGTAGCCTCTAGAAACTTGGATCTGCCCCTCCAGAAAATGCCCACAGAATTGGAGAAAACATTCAGAAATTACATATCTGAGAAGGGACTTACATGTAAGATAGAGGTTTCCAAAATTATTTGGCCTATGTCCCCCTCTTTGCAAAGACACAGGCACTTAGCAGTACCCTCCACCACCCAAATCTACTTTTTTTTAACCAAACAGAAAGCATCTCCCTCCCCTTCTCCAGTTTACTTGAGGGCACTTCTGCTCCGTAGACAGCCACAACCTGCCCAGGAGAAACACTGATCTAGAATAGACCAAGGAGTCTTACAAATCAGTAATAAAAAGACAAATAAAATGATTAAAAGTGAGTAAAGGAACAGAGGATCTGCAAAGATATTTTCCCAAAGAAGATATGCAAATGATGAAATGAAATTTTGCTAGACCTTAATTATTGGGGAAATGCAAATTAAAACCACAGTGAGACACTACTTCCAGTAGACACTACATCTAGTCAGATGGCCATATTCAAATGTTATCTGTGATAACAGGTATTTTTGAAAATGCGGACACACTAGAACCCTTACTCACTACTGGTAGGAATATCTATTGGTTGTAACCAATGGATATATTTTGGAAATCAGTTTGGAACTTCATCAAAATAGACTTACCATAGAATCTAGAAATTCTATTTATAGGCATACATCAAAGAGAAATGAAAACACACATCCATGGAAACATTTATACATCAGTGTTCATAGCTGTATTATTCATAGTGAAAAATACAAATAGCTTATTCATAAACTGAAAAGTGGATAAATTAAACGTTGCATGCCAATACAACAAATTAGTATTAATATCCCAGTAATGAAGTGCTGATAACATACTGTGATGTAGGTAAACTTTACCTTGAAAATATCTTGTTCAGTTGCAGAACCCAAATAAATGTGTCATATGGCTTTTATATGACATGGTAGATTTATGGAGACTGAAACGAGACTTGTACCTGTGTAAAACTGGGAGAGGGAGTTAGAAGAAATAGGTGTGATAACTACCAGGTACGGAATTTCTTTAGAGATGATGAAATGTTCTAAAAATGATTGTGACGATGGTTACATAGCTCTGTGAAGTCACTAAAAAAACGGTGAATCATAGAAGTAAATTGTATGGTGTTTTAATAACAATCCTAAGAGGCTGTCAGTGAAAATGAAGAAAAATAAACATAGCACCTCCACATTAGTGAGTTCACTATGTTTATTAAGTGTTTATTTTTCTGTTCTTCTTTATTAACTTGGCAGCATCTGTATGGTACCCACGTCTCCTTGGGGAGGCAGGACATTCTGCCAGTGATAGTGAGGTGTATGGAAGTTTGTCTTGAAATTTTTTTCAGGTGGAATTTTAAAATGGCTTGCTTCCCCTAGTAGAAGAAGAGCTTTGTCAGGTTTTGCGACTTGGCTATTAGTGGGTGAGATGATGATTAACTGTTGGATGGGAAAGCTCAGAGCACGCTGAATTGGGATAACGGTGCAAAGGGGAGAAGCTGAAAATGCTGATGGAAAGTGAATCTTGCCCAGAGGGCCTCCAAAGAGAGTTTTGGTTTTGGCGCCAGCCCAGATCTGTGGGCCTGGCCTCTGTGAATGGAAACTCAGCATAGTAGCTAAGTAACGCTAAGGTCTTCATTGGAGGCTTATTCTGATAACAGAAAAAGTTAATAAGATCCTATTATTCTCTTGTGAAGTTTCCTTTAGCAAAGTCCCCTCTCCCACCACCGTCCCCCACACACCACACAACGCTTGCAGCAATTTACTTAAAGCTTTTGCTTATGCACCTTAAATTTCTCAAGGACAGTGAAATATAGAAGTAAACACTGACTTTTGCATCTCATCATTTCAAATTATTTTTGCTCTCTGTGGTTTTATTGCCTAGATGCAGAAAACTCTGTCGGGTTTCTATGCCATAAGGATGAAATATTAATTTGATTTGATTTTTGAATCCCGTTCATAATACAGCTTGGCATTTGCTTTTATACATTATTTTAACCAGAGCTTTGCAGAATATTGAAATGAAAAGTACTTATTTTCTGTGCTGAATGTACCTTTTTATTACCTTCTTTCAGTACACTCAAGACCTTGAGTTCCCAAGAATGAGGTTCTTGTATTTTTCTCCTCCTGCACCATATTTACTTGAGTGGTCAGAATTGAGGATAATATTTTTCTGGGTGAATGAGTCCCATTTCCCTTCTAGGAGTCAAACATGAGCTTTATTTTGGTACCTCCACATGGCAGAATCATGAATCTTAAGGGTTTCACACGAGAGATTCCTGTAAAAGCCTGTATTGGCAATTTCCACAAGATTGGGCAGTGATTTCAGCCATCTTTTACATGGTACCAAATGGTTTCATTTGAGCCATACTGGAGTTGTCACTGGGTCCTTAAGAGAGTAAGTGGTGCTTTCAGCAAGGTTGTTGTGGACCTGTGTCCTCCAAGTGAAGCCGCAGAAGGCAAAACCAAGGACAGCCTGTGAACTAACTACTTGATCTGCTTATCTGCCTCAGGGAAATTCCTAAAAGAACACCCTGTAAATGAGAACCTTCGGGTTCTTATCTTTCCTGACATTGTTGATTATGGCAAATGCTATTCAGTTCGGCACACACAGTTGCTGCTTCTAACCCAGCCAAGCAGGTCATGTTCTGTATGTTGCTATCTGTCCTCAACAAATGGACTGAAGTTATGTTGTGAAATAGTGTGGATTAAAAACACCACTAAATTATAGATATGCATTTGTAATTGCATGTACACTATCAATATATAATTGCATGTATACATTTGTATGATGCTACAAGTTAATTCAAATAATATGCCCAGTCTGCCATTTGTGAAAAGTTTTTCTGAGATTCCACACAAGGATGATAGTAAGATATCACCATATCACTGTATCACTGTCATCCCAGTGCTCATCGATTTGCTCGAGTGGGCGCCAGTAATGTCTCCATTTGTCCCTGTCATGTGCTAGTGTAGCCTGATGGCATATTGGGGGCTCTTTCAGGGTCAGGGGAATGAGGACTGTCATTGTTACTGTTTTTGGCATATCGAGTATGCCACGGGTAGCTTGCCAGGCTCTGCTGTGTGTGCGGGATACTCTCGGTAGCTTGCTGGGCTCTCTGAGAGGGACGGAGGCTTTGGGGGCAGCCTCTAATCACCTTTACAGGTGTTCCCAGTCTACCAAATGTAAGCTTTTGGTCGACTGGCATGTTGTAACGATCTGCATACTAACAAACACTCTGACAAAACTCTGGGCAGCACCTGGGACTTCTGTGGCCTCAGGTTGATCTCCTTGAGGTTGATGGAGTGCGCCCGGAGGTTGTTGAGCAGCTGGCAGAGCAGGACCCTATCGCAGAGGGTCTGTGCCAGGTCGAACACCTACCTGCACCAAGTCACAGGTTGCCCAGTGGTTTGCTGACAGCACCCCACAGTGGATGAACCACTGCACACACTGCCACCATGGCAAAAGAGAAAAAAAGATAGTAAGATATATGAAAGAGAAAAGCACATATCATGATTTTGTGATTTATGCACAATTTGTCTATTCTCAGATTTAAAATTTTCTACCTTAGGTTGGAGAGATGGAATAGGGTTTAAAGTGCTTGCTTTGCATGTGACAGTCCTTGGTTCAGACCCAGGCAGTATCAGTGGTTTCCTGAGCTCCTTCAGGAGTGATCTCTGAATGGAGCACCAGGAGTAAGCCCTGAGCCCTGCTGGGTATGTCCCCAAAACAAACAAACAAATAAAATTTTCTTCCTAGCTTCAAGGTTTGTACATTTGAAATATTATTCTCCTTTATTTATTCCCCTCTGATAGCAGCTACTATTTATTTCCTGAAAGAAAATGTAATCCCCAGCACCGCATGTCCCCCACCCCTTCAAGCACCACTAGGTGTAGCCTTGGTGCCCCTGAGCACTGGGGAAGGCCCCTATTAAAAACTCTTAGAAGCATAGTCTTCTGAAAAGTCATACAGAGTTGAGCTTGCTTCTCTGCTCTACCACTCATTAGGAGTTTTCTCATCTGTGATGTGAAAAGAACACTACATCCCTTGCAATTGAATACACCAGTAATTGTAATAAGATGCACCATGCACCATCATTTTGAGTTTCTATGAAAGAAAATTGCTTCTAATTAGACTAACACAAAACTACTATACTGCTGACAAAAGGATTTCGGAGCAACTGAATATCCATACAATTTTGAGAAGTAGATATTATATGCAGTTGCCATAGTATCTAGCCTACAGTTGACATCAGTATGTAGTTAGAAAGAGGTGGAAGGAGGGAGGGCAGAATGGAGGGAGGGAGGGAGACCCTACCTTGGTTTGCTAATCACCCCCATCTCCATATCTAGTTGCCTCCCCCAAAGGCAGCTGCAAATCTTGAAAGTTATGACTTACTATACTTACTATATTGCTTTATTGATTCATAATCTTATCTTCAAAGTCATTTGCTCGCCCTTCCTTTTTCCCTTCTTTGTGTCCTTCCTTCCATCCCTCCATCCTTCCTTTCTTCATTCCTTCTTTTTTTTCCTTCCTCTCTCTTTCAAAATGTATTTATACAAGACTAGAGTGTTTTCTGAACTACATTCCCAGACCACAAGCCATTTATTTTCAACTTAAATAAAGACAATTTTGTGGAATACACTGCAAGGGTCAGTGATTACAGATGAAAGAGATAAAGGCAGAGGAGATTCTGTGTTAACTCACAGACAGAATATTCTAATGTGTGTGAAATATTCTACATTATGGTAACTTCATGATAAAAAGGGGTGGCTATCACACAATCTGTCATGTCTGATGACTGAACAGTAGTGTTAAAGCAGCTAATGTGTTAAATTCAGGATTTTGGTAATAATGAGGTTATTCAGGTAACAACTGTGATATATCGTGTCTGGCCATTTTAAACTGATTTTAGCACTTTAGCCCGGAATTAGCTCTTAGATTTCCTATTTGTAGTGAGGAAAAGAGTTCATATTAATTCTTGGATTAAGTGAAAACTGAAATTCATAAGTCATTTGTATTTTTATATAAGTCCCAAATTATGAAATTTATTCATTCCTATATTCTCCAGGTTCTGGTAAGTGTGAGCGTAGTGTAGAGATGAGAAAGGTAGAATGCGACCTATAAAAGGGATCTTAAGGTTTATCAGGAGAGGAGAAAAACAAACAGAAGAGCCTGTAGATGGTCTCCTGATGGGTTATCACTAGCTTTCCTGAAAGCCAGTTTCTCTTCACATTAGACCTCTTCACTGCATTAGACACGCAGTTGAAATTCTTCAACCTGACTCCGTCTTGATAGTGCATCATTTTTTAAAATTCAATTCCTGTACTTCTGTTCATGCATTAAACATAGATATACTTGTGACTGTAACAAAAGCAGTACTTACCTATTGCCAAAAATTGGAGTAAAAAGGGAAAAAAATTTTCCAGGACCTTTAATATTTGGTAATTAACTGAATGTCATAGAAAAGGATCAAGGTCTTTTGACTCCATGAAGGCACTCGTTATAAAGTGAACAATATTGGGACCCAGAGTCAATCATCAAAGTAGGATGTTATGGGATAATAGTGCTTGGTAGAAAATAAAGGAAGTGGGACAATTCACTTGTCAATATGCTTGGGTAAATAAGTAAAAATTTCTAATTAGTAAGCAGTAGGATGTTCTCCAGTCTTTTGTACATAAAGCAGGACCATTTGCTTTGTCAGTACTTAAATTATGCAGCAGTGATTTCTTTGGGTTCAGATATATTTACATAGCAGCTAGAAAGCTAACAGAAAATACATGACTACTAAATAGCAAACAAAGGTTTATATATTGAACACATAGAGGTTTATGTTGAAGAATTAGCAGTTGCTTAAATTCAATTTTATGGTAATTGTAAGACATAGAAACTTGCTATATCTTAATTATAAGGTATAGAAACTTGTCTGATTCTATATTTATGAGAATAACTATAGAATTACAGTTATATATATTCTTTAATGTAGTTCAAATTCAACCACAAATATAGGTTATGTGTACATATAGGGATATATACGATATAGAAATTTGCCTAATTGTATATAGAAAAATTAATGCTGTAGAAATTATAGTATTTAGACATTTGCCTAGTTATAATTTCAATATATTTAGTTGTACAAATGTTAAACTCATTAATATTAGTCAGATAATAATGATATTCATATTCATGGTAATTGCTGACATTTGAGTATTTATTATGGATCAGGCACTATTTTTAAGCACTTCATCATGTGTTTTTAACTCATTTAACCCATTTAATCCTAACAGCTCTAAGAGGAAGAGTTGCTATTCTTAGACCTATTTTACAGATGAGAAAGTCAGAGGGCTTTCCAGAAGGAAGTTTGGGCATGTGACTTGTAGGGGAAAAAGTGGGGATGTGAACTCAGAGGCTCAGAGTATACGGTTCATACTCAAACATGGATTTACTGTTAGGCATTTGCAGGGTCACTGTCTCTTTCCTATGCTCTTGTACCATAGTCGGCTCCCTGGGCTCATTTCCTCCCATCTTCCCAGGCTTGGTCACATCCTCTCTCCCTCTTAGAGCTGCTCTTTGGTACTGGATGATGACTCCTCCCCACTCACCTGTCCTATGTCTGCAAGTTATTGTCACTTGAGGACATGAGGAGGCAGAGCGAGGGAACCATAAGCCAGTCCTGCAGTGCTGGGTTAGGGCTGGATTTAACACTGGAGCTCAGAAGATGCCATGGCTCCCTGCATCTGAGGACAGAAGGAAGGAGAGAAAAGCATCATTGAGAGGTGATCTGAGCAGCCGGGACTATTGGCATCTAATTATCTCCCTCATGCACACCGGAAATGGGGAAGTCAGGAGGCCCAGACGGCTGTGTAGTGATGGGTGGGAAACCTACTCCAAGTCCCTTCAGGTTCTCCCAGGCCAGGACCACCCCAGATCCAGGGCCTTCAAGAAGTCCCTGCCATTGTGCTTCCCAGCTCCAAATCTCCAAATCTCTAAATGTCAACAATAACATGTGGGTCCCTTCCTCAGGTTGTAGGTCCGAACTGTGGAGAGATGAGTGTTAATGCTTGGCACCTAGGTGATGGGGCACGGGGGAGGAAGGAGAACACTTTGATGGGTCTTCACTCTGGGGTGCCTCCTGATATACCGATGATCAAATTCCTGTTTGTAAGAGCTGCGTACTAACTAGGATGTGTAGTCCAAGGAATGACCCTGCTTGTCAATGATGAGGGGAGTTGTTTTTGCAGTTACATTCTAGGACTCCAGCGTGGAGTAGTGGTTCATTCCATTGATTGCTTGAAATAGGATTATATTCAAGGCCCATTTTCAATCTGAAGGTAAGGTAATGCTTTATTAATGAGACTGATAGCAAACTTAGTGAGGACAGGAGTTTATTAACCGGCTCATCTTAGCTTGGAGCGCTGGTCAGTGGACCTGGAAGAATCCAGCGTCTCTGACGCAGCTTTGATGACGGGAACAGAGCCCTGGGCTGGGACTCAGTGGCCTGAATACTCATTTAGGCTCAGCTTCCCCTGTGTGCTCTTCGGTCCCTTCTTTGAAGATCAGCTTCTTTGTAAAAGGGACATGATTTTTTTTTTTTTAATCAGGACTGTGGTGAGGTTTACAAGAGGAACGCTGGTTGCCAAGCGAAACTTAGCCTTTTGATTCAGCTAACCTTCCTTTCTGCTTCTTTGCCTGGGTGATTGAACAAGCAAGTCATCTGGCTGCACACTGGTCTGGCTGCAGACTTCTGGACTCTAAATCACCCTGACCCACAACAGTTTCTGTTTACAAAGGCCCGTTCCATATTCTAATGTTTGTTGTGCTTACTTACCTGCAATGGGTTTTTTTTTTCAACTCTCGATCACATTTAAAGTTCCTAATATTTCTTTTCCTTTATTAGCTTGGTGTGCAATTACTTAGGACCTTTGCTCCCCAAAACTAAAGCTATGAAATAATCCACAATACATTACCAATTCTTGAAGAAAAGCAACCTAGCAAGAAGATAGAAGGGAAATATATATATATATATATGTATATATACATATACATATATATATATATCGTAACAGTAATTTATTTTAGTTTGTTTTGGGGTCATACAAATGGTCCTCAGGGCTTGCCCCGATGCTGTGTTGAAGATGACTCTCAGTGGTGCAGGGGATCAAACTGGTATTGGCCATGTGCAAGGAAAGCACCTTAACCCTTGTAATACTTCTCTACCTTTATGTATTTCTTCTAGGCTTGGGAACTAATCTTTTCATGATAGCCTGTTAATATGGGTGGTCTCCAGAACTCTGGGTTTGACCTTACATCATAATCTTTTTTTTTTTTTTTTAGTTATTTCCTTCTTCCTTTCCTTTTGTTGCTGTTGCAATAACGGGACTCACACACTTTAGTTGTGCTTGTGTACGTGCTCATCAGAGATTACACTCATTTTGTTGTGGTGTTTGTTCACACTCTATAGTACTTGCCAGGGGTTTCCTACTGACTGCAATGCTTGTGCTACATCATTTTTATATTTTAGTTACAGTGCTTCCTGGGGAAAGGGTCACACACTTTAGTCACTGTGCTTGTATCCTGGCAGTCACCTACGCTTGGATACAGTTGGATACCTGGGACCTCACCTGATGTATATAAATGGAATTTGGGATCAAACTCTTGCAAGGCAGGTGATTTTAGTCACTGAGCCATTCCCCAGGCCTCCACTTTGTTCAATCTTTTTTTTAAATTTTTTTATTTTATTGAATCACCATGTGGAAAGTTACAAAGTTTTTCAGGCTTATGTCTCAGTTATACAATGCTCGAACACCTGTCCCTTCACCAGTGCCCATATTCCACCACCAAAACCCCAGTATACCTCCCACCCCTCCACCCCCGCACCCTTGCCTGCGAAGCTGATAAATTTCACTTCATTTTCTCTTTACCTTGATTACATTCCATATTTCAATACAGAACTCACTATTGTTGTTGGAGCTTTCCCCCCAAAAAACAGCCCTGCTGACAAGGAAGCATTTGATAATTAGTTTTCCATTGCTGAGAATGAAGAGATATGAAGTCACGCAACTGCAATAGGTTTAGGATTTCTGTATTTTAGTATTTTAGTAATTAAGTCCAGGGAGATTTATGTTAGAAATTGCATCATTTCCCTTCCTGGGGAAGCATGGGGCTACGGCTTAGTTCACAGTCTAGAGACATTGCTGCAAGCAGTTGCTGGTACCAAAAGTAGTCTAGTTGGCCTCCGGATCGTGGTCGATCAACAGCAGAGTGGTCGCACAAATGTGTGGCCATCCAGGTCGCATCTCGGCGGAATGCATGCTGGTTTCGCCCCCAGTCCAAGACTGCCCATGCGTCCCGCTGTTTCAAGTTCATACCTCTATTTTTTTCCCCTTACCGCGCCACCAAGTTCGTACCTCTTTAATGGTCCTCATTATATGGCGGATGCCACACCGCTTTTCCCCAAAAGCGAAATAAAAGCGAGAAAGAAGGACCTTTCCCCTCCTTGGCCGGCGTGGGGCTATGTCTTAGTTAACAGTCTAGAGACATTGCTGCAAGCAGTTGCTGGTACCAGAAGTAGTCTAGCTGGCCTCTGGATCATGGTCGATCAGCAGCAAAGCGGCCGCATAAACGTGTGGCCACCTGGGTCGCATCTTGGCAGAGCGTGCGCCAGCATTGCCCCCGGCCCGAGACTCCACTTTATTCAATCTTGTTGGAACATAAGACATATCCCCAGGATTGGGTATTGGATTGTAAATGTCCACTTCTTCCCGAGCTTGACTACCCCACCAGCCCTTCACACACCTGGTGAAGGGCTGGATCTCAGAGAGATCTGAGCTGTCCCCTCACAGTCCTGGCTTCCTGTTCCTGTGCAGTCTTCCTGCTCCTCACATGACCCTTTGCAGATGGCCTCCTGCCACTTCTCTGACTCTAGCTTTGCTCCCTTTACACTCTGTTCCGTATCACTGCCCAAATTGTCTTTGTTGGTCATGGAGAGAATCATTCTAAGTGAAGTGAGTCAGAATGAGAGGGACAGACATAGAATGACCGCACTCATTTGTGGAATATAAAATAGCATCATAAGAGATTAACATCTAAGGACTGTAGAGACTAGGGTCAGGAGGATTGATCCGTGTTTTGGAAGTCTGCTTCATATCTTGGGGGAGAAGGCAGCTGGGATAGAGAAGAGACCACCAAGTCAATGATATTTGGAGGGATTGTTCGGGATGGGAGATGTGTGCTGAAATAGGTACATGTGATAGGCTTTCAGTATCTGTATTGCAAACCATAATGCCCAAAAGTAGAGAGTATGGGGGAAATTGTCAGCCATAGAGGTGGGGGGGAGGGATGGGATGGAGGGGTGGGACAAAAAGTGCACTGGTGGAGGGATGGGTGTTCTCTCATTGTATGATGGAAACTTAAACATGAAATCTTTGTGAATAACTCACTGTGATTAAAAACAAACAAACAAAAAACCAACATCTTCGTAACATACTCTGCTCTGAATCCTTGGTGGTCCCTCATTTCCCTGAGATCCTTTTTATGATCTTCCCTGTTCCTACTCTTCCTTCTCTCTCTCTCTCTCTCTCTCTCTCTCTCTCTCTCTCTCTCTCACACACACACACACACACACACACACACACACACACAAATTCCCCAAATATCTTGAACTCCCAGTGGTTTGTGTTGCTCTGAATCCTCAGCTTTGTTCTCTTTTGCTACTTGCCTCTGCTTTCCTTTCTGTGATCATCTTGCTGGGTGGTCTATTGGGCAGATTCTGTGCCATCCTTCAGATTCCAAAGTGTCTCATCTGTTGAGTGCCAGTTCAAAGACTGTCTGCTATTTGTGCGAAAGTTCACCCTGATTTTTCCCAGGGAAGATTCAATTGCTTCTTCTCATGTTTTCTTCCTGCTCTCTGAACAATTATTTTAGTGTCCTCTATTTCAATAAAGTTCTTTTTAAATGTATTAGCATTTTTTTTTCACTTTTTGGGTCATACCTGGCAATTCTCAGAGGATGTTCCTAGCTCTGTATTCATGCATTACTCCTGCCAGTGCTGAGGGACCATCTGGGATGCTAAGGATCAAACCCTGGTTTGCTGCATTCAAAACAAATGCCCTACCCACTGCACTATCGCCCTGCCCCTTACTGTTTTTTTTTTTTTGATACTGCAATATTCTTAGGGCAGGTACTCTTGACTAGCTTTTAATTTTTTTTTTGTCCCTATCAGGGACAACTTTGTAACTGTGATTCAATTTAAATTCAATTAAAAAAATAATTAATTTTTTCATTTTTAAACTTTTATGCTGTGCCATATTAAACAAAATTTAGAGATAGCATGGTCACAAAGTAGGCATTTGTGGAACTATTACCTGAGTCATGGACTGGGCACTCCAAGAGCCCCTATAACTTCTCCTAGCCCCACCCGTCCCTCTCACACATGGCTTTTAGCTCACAGACTTCCTGTTTTCTTCCTAGTTCTATTACCTGTGTCTTCCTCCTAAACAATGTTTGGGTTCATCTGTTCTTGAGCTTTTCACAAATGCAGCCATATTGGCCGTTCTTTGAAATTAGTTTTTGATTAATTTTATTTTTAAATTAATTTTTAATTGACTCAGTACTCTTGTGACCTCCAAGTGCTACTCAGAAGGTTCATGGCCCCACCTACAATTCTTGGTCAACAGGAAAGGCTGGAGACTCAGTGCAGTGGCTCCAGGATGTGATGCTGATGTTGTTCTAGAGATACCCAGGCCATCCTGAGGTGCTGGGACCTCCAGGGGTGCCCCCAGCAATGATCAGTAGTGCCAAGAATTGCACCTTCAGGAATGTCGACTGGTCAAGCTTATTTTGGAAAACAATATGGGCCTTCCTTAAAAAACTAGAAATTGAACTTCCATATGACCTTGTCATGCCACTTCTAGGAATATGTTCTGAGGTGTAAAAAAAAACAGTAGAAACGACATCTGTACCTATATGTTCATTGCCACACTGTTCACGGTATCCAGAATCTGGAAACAATCTGCGTGCCCCTGAACAGACAACTGGTTAAAGAAACTTTGGTACATCTACACAATGGAATACTATGCAGCTGTTAGGAAAGATGAAGTCATGAAATTTGCTTATAAGTGGAAGGTCATGGAGACTATCATACTAAGTGAAATGAGTCAGAAAGAGAAGGACAGATATAGAATGACTGCACTCATTTGTGGAATATAAAATAACAGGAGACTGACACCCAAGAACAGTAGAGACAAGTGCCAGGAAGATTGCTACATATTTGGAAGCCTGCCTCATGAGCTGGGGGAGAAGGCAGCTGAGATAGAGAAGGCATCACTAAGTCAATGATGGTTGGAGTCATTGTTTGGGATGGGAGATGTGTGCTGAAAGTAGGTAAAGGACAAAAATGTGATAGCTTCTCAGTATCTGTGTTGCAAACCATAATGCCCCAAAGTAGAGAGAGAGTATGGGGGAAATTGTCTGCCATAAAAGCAGGTGGTGGGTTGGGATGGGGGAGGGATACTGGGGACATTGGTGGTAGAAAATGTGCACTGGTGGAGGGATGAGTGTTCAATCATTATATGACTGAAACTCAAACATGAAAGCTTTGTAACTGTAGCTCACGGTGATTCAATTAAAAAAAATTGTACCCGAGTCAGGAGCATGCTAAGTATACTCCCTACTTAGCAGGTGCAGATAGTACAACTGTACTATCTCCTGAGCCCACTGTTGTACTTTTTAGATACAACACCATTTGATTTATCTGAATGGCATTATGTAATTATGTTTCTTACTTTTCATTACTGTATGGATTTCCATTATATGAATATAGTACACATAACATATCTGTTAAAGAACTAATCTTTTATTTCCAGTTGAGGGCTTTTCTGGTGTTTCAGATAACTGTGATCCTCACAGTTACCAACTTCTTTCTGCTGTCTAGATTGCGAAGTACCATTGTCTGTCACTGAAGGTGTGTATGTCTCTTTAACTACCAGATACTGCCAGGCTGCAGCACCCACCCATGTACAGAGCTTGCCCTCCGTGCTCTGATTTTGCCAACATGTGGTACTGTCAGACTTTTCTGTACATGTAGCTGGCATGAAATAGCATTTCACTGTGATTTCATTTCTACTTCTCTTTTAGGAACTCTTTTAGGAATCAAACTATACACTTTTCATGTTTATGGGTTAACTGGATTTTCTTAAATCCTTTTTTTTTTTCTTTTTGGGTCACACCGGCAATGTACAGGGGTTACTCTTGGCTCATGCACTCAGAAATTACTCCCAGCGGTGCTTGGGGCACCATCTGGCATGCTAGGAATCGAATCCGGGTCGGCCGCATGCAGAGCAAATGCCCTACCCACTGTGCAATTGCTCCAGCCCCTTAAGCCCTTTTAAGGTTTTACTCACTGTACTAATGAGTTGCTTGCCTTTATTTGTTAAAAGATGCTTTCCTTTATGTTTTGAATATGAGTCCTTTTTTTATCGTATTGAAATATTAATGATACCATAAAATCACACATTGAAGATTTGTTGGTTAGTCTTTTTAAGTACTTTACCTGAGAAGTAATAGAAATGAGAAATGAGAAAGAAAATAGCAGTTTCCCTTACTTCCCCTTCCTCCTGTCCTTCTCTCCTCTGCAGGTGTGATCATTGTCCCCAGTGCTGGTGTTGGAATTGTCCTAGGAGGCTACATAATAAAAAAACTGAAACTTGGTGCCAGAGAATCTGCAAAACTAGCCATGATCTGCAGCGGTGTGTCCTTACTGTGCTTCTCCACCCTGTTCATTGTTGGATGTGAAAGTATTAATCTGGGAGGCATCAACATCCCTTACACGACAGGGTAAGTAACTTGGATCCATCGAACTTCAGTGCAGAACACAGGGACATTTCTATCCTTGAGACAACAGTTGCCCTCTTGCGCACAGTGTCTTTACTGTATCCAGGGAGCAGGGCAGAGGACCTGCCACCCTCTCCGCCTTGTCTCTTTCCTTTCAGGCTCTCACAGAGAGTCTTCCACAGCGTGTTTCGGGGCTAGGGCTAGGGTAGGAAGCTCCCACGCTTAGGAGACCTGGGAATGCCTTTCAGAGATTCTTGTCCAAATTGTCCCCGAGTTCTATATGCAGTTCTATGTGGGGGCCCGAGGATGCAGCATTGCTTGGCCCTGCAGGGCCTGGGATTAGCTGGGCCTCTCGTGATACCCCCAGGGACGCTGGGGAGACTGTGCGATGTTGGGAGCAAACTGGGGCACTTGCATTGCATGCGAATCAAACCTGTGTTTGATTTGTGGCATCACAGCTGACTTCCAGGAGTGATCCCTAAGCACAGAGTCAGGACTAAGCCCTGAGCACTCTCAGGTATGGTCCTTAAACCCAACTTAAAATAAAAGTCCCCACATAAACCCGAAAACCTACTGAAGTAATTATTCTGTGTCTGAGGGCAGGACTTGTCATTTGGGAGCCTCACTAAAGGATAATGGGGTGTTTTCTTTTGTGGGGTGCTCAGTGTCACAACTACATCTTACCTGTGAGGTGTTTTTTGATATGCAAGAGAAGAATGTTCTGTTGTCTGGGACTGTGTTGATTGGGTCCTGGATTCTGAGTGTAGCCACCAGCATCCCAACTTGACCGTGGAAGAGGAAGCATGGCGGAAAGAACCTGCTCTTACTCTTAATTTTGCGATTTTTACCTAAGCCATCTGACATCATCCCAGCTTCATTATAGCAAAAGTCCCTTTCATGTGTGATGCTTTTAAGTTCAGAGCGTGGCTTATTGTTTCCCAGAAAGTAGACTGGGAGAAGGAGTGATCACTTACTAAGTAGGGCAGGGATAAGCATCTGCTTATATTCTATCAATTTGGTTCACATAGTTTCTGCATTGTTTGTCCTTGAGCTCTAAAGGTCTGTTTCTTCTATTAATGACCTCCATTATGTATATGCATATGTATGTATGTATGTGTATGTATGTTATCTATCTATCTATCTATCTATCTATCTATCTATCTATCTATCTATCTATCTATCTATCTATATTTCTCAATCCCCTCACCTGCCATATCTCTGTTTTATTGCCAAGGACTGGTTTTATTTATTTAATAAATAAATAAAAATTTGGCATTATTTATAATCTGAGATTTCTTTTCAGAGATCTCAATTGTATCCACTACCTTTGTATTTAATTTTTAAGTCCTCTTTTTTTTGCCACACCTGGCAGTGCTCAGGATTTACTCCTGGCTCTGTGTTCAAGGATCACTCCTGGCAGGGCTCGGGGGACTGCATGGGGTGCCTGGAATTGAACCTGAATCAGCCACTCGCAAGGCAAGTGCCCTACCCACTGCATTATCACTCCACACCTTGCTAAGTCCTCATTCTGTGAGAAAAATTCTCAGATAACTTCTATGGAAAAGTACAAAAGAAAAGATAATTGGTGAACCTAATGTAAGTATACTAAGTGTCTTCATTCTTCTCACAATTAAACAATTAAATGTTAGTTTGAGTACATACAGTATTATTGGTTAAAAAATTTGTATTTCTGGGCTAGGGAAATAGCTGAAGGGCTGGAGTGTATACTTGGTAGGCAGGAGGCCTGAGTTCAATTCCTGGCACTGCATGGCCCTCTCAGCACCTGTAGGAAAACCCCCTGGACACTGAACTGAGTATATTCCTGAATACCACCAAGTATGGCTCAAAAACAGCAAAACTAAGACCAGAGCAATAGTTCAGCCACTAGAGCATTGCCTTCCATGTAGCAGGACCCGGATTCACTCCCTGAGCACCCGTATGGTCCGATGAGACTGCCAGAATTGATTCCTGAGTATAGAGCCAGGAGTAAGCCTGGTACTGCTGGGTGTGGTCCAGAATAAAAAAACATCAAAATAAAATTTTCTGTGAACTTTGAAACTGTTACTGTGTTTTTCATTGAGCACTTAATAATGCTGATAAAAACTTAATTCCAGTCTTGTAACTCATTTCTTTATGAGTAGTAAAGCATCATTTGAAATTTATTTTGTTCTTGAAATTTAAAAAATTTCAGAAAGTTGTTCACAGTAATGGATTGCATTCAATATTTCAACACCAGTTCCACCACCATTACACCTTCCCACCACCATTATTTCCTGCCACTGCTCAAACCTGCCAAACAGGCAGATGCTAGGTAATTCATT
The DNA here is from genome assembly GCF_027595985.1 of Sorex araneus. NCBI lineage: Eukaryota > Metazoa > Chordata > Mammalia > Eulipotyphla > Soricidae > Sorex > Sorex araneus. Next base: position 77,902,397 of record NC_073303.1, read on the forward strand.
TTGTATTGCTTGTTATGAATAGCATAAGATGTCATGTGGCTGCTCTTGTGGCTGCACACTCCTAGAATTCTAAAATTTTAGACAATTAGGGTCTGGAGAAATCTCTGCAGTGAGCGATTCCGAGATTCTTTTGTGTGTCTTTGGATCATGGCCATTAAGGAGCTTAAATAGCAACCGGAAGCAGTTTGTGGGCATGACCTCCAGGATCCTATGGGATGGCAAGATGAGAAGGACTTGCTCATCCCTTATCCCTTGAGGCCTGGAGTTTGCCATTATTGAACCCGCATACCTGGCTTCTCATTGGGTTCTGGAAGTTGGTGGCTGTTGGGGTTTTTAGGGGGCAGATGGAGGGAAGATGCATGCTCCCATCTGAGGTACTCTGGTGAAATCCATCTGGCGCAAGGTTCAGAGGCATCTCTGCAGCAAGCTGCTCAGTTCTGAGATTCTTTTGTGTGTCTCTACTTGAAATTCTTAAGATATTTTTGCTTCAAAGTTTTCTGAAATCTCTTTTGTCTTGGCTGGGCCCTTTCAGTATCAGCCCGAAGAAACTTTTTCTCTCTTCCCTATTTAAGGGAACCCACAGAACCTTTAGTCTTTATTACATTGTTCCTCATTAATTTCCTTAAAACACACTATCTGAAATATTGTTTTGCTCCTATTTCCAAAACATAAGCTCCTAAAAACAGTTAATATGTTGTCAGCAGGCCGTAGAGATAATACAAGGGTCAAGGTACTTGCCTTGCATGCAGTTTGATCCCTGGCACTGCATGATTTCTTAAGCATCACTGGAAATTACCCCTGAGCACAGAGCCAGGAGTAGCCCTTGATCACTGCCTGATGTAATCCACAAACTGAAAAAATACACATATATACACACTCACATATATACGTATGTGAGTGTATACATACATATATACATATATATGCACATAAAATGTCTCCACATGTTATGTCACAGCCAACAAAAATAACTCATGATATTTGTTGCATAAATAAATTAATGGGCAGATGAATGGTTTGGCCTAAGACTTTGTTCATTCACTTACTAGACACCCTGAAAACTCTGCATCTAGCAGATGTTTAAACCTTTTTTTTTTAAACTTCGGGAGTTTTGTTCTGCTGAAGTTTTATTCATTTTCTTCTTCATTTCCTCCCATCTTTCCCCAAATTCCTGCTAATCAGAATTGGAATCTATGTACTTACTGATTGCCTAGATATTTTGTTTATTCTTTCATATCTTTGAAGTGAGATAAAATATCCAAGCCTTTTCTTTTTTATGTAAATTTTTTATCATGATCATACTCTTTTCATTGTAGCATTCTGTTTACTTTTCATAACAATCTGATGTTGTCTTAAGAAATATTCATGGGATTTTCTGTGCAGATACTGTGATTTTTCCTTACGTTTATTTCTATGATTTCTATTTTATAGTTTGATTTTAGGGGGTCATTTTTCCTCTTTGTTAATTCTGACCTTTTCAAATTTATAACTATTAGTCTCACATCTCTCTGATTGTATATTGCTTTCATCCCTCCCATGTTTCTCTTCACCCTACAAATATGGCAAAGTTAAATATTGAGCTGTCAATATATAGAATAGAAATTTAGGTTTTTTTTCTTCCATTTGCTTTAGAGAATGAGAGCTGATAAGTTCCTGGGCTCTGCATTAGGGATGGAGGAGGAAGGCTAGATGAGGAGGGTCTACTCATGCAGTTTTCGCCCCGTGAGCTCTCTAATGAATCGAGCATTTGCAGCTGTGCATCATTTCCGTCTGTTGTGTTGACTGTTTGAACTCAGAGCTTCGTAGAGGTTCTGTGGAGTAGGCTTGCCTTGCTGCTTCTTCCCCACATGGCAGCTGTTCATTTTGCATCACTCTAAGCCTACCATTTATCTTTTTCACGATGCTTGATGCCATTTTTAAAATTTATCTGTATAAGCTTTCTTCCTTTTAATCATACTTCCGGTGGGTACATACAGCAGTAGTTGGGGGACCATATGTGGTCATGGAAATTGAACCAGTGTCCCAGCCATATGCTGGGCAAGTGCTTTAACCTTTGTACTATCTCTTTGGGTCAAATCATACTTCTATTTATTTTTTCTTTAGCCACCCCCAACCCCTATCTTGCCCTTCCAACTCTCTTTTATTTTAAGTGAATTCTCTAAAGACATAGAACGCAGACAGAATGTCTTACCTGCTTTTGATTGCAAGTCCACTTAAGAGTTTTAAAGTCCATGCTTAACACTTGAATAGACTAAATGTGGACTTCCCTGCACCACTGGGAAAAATTATGTAATTGTGCTGGTTGGCTTCATTACAAATTTATGATTTCCAATCTTAGCCAGCCCTCATCTTTGCTGAGCACCCCATTTACTGGCCCTTGTAAGCTTCTTTTCTATGCCCATGCTGGTTGTCTCATAAAAAATATTTTCTTTAAGGTTGGATTTTGATCATATTCACTTCTTTTTTTCTTAGTGAGCAGCCTAATATATTTTGCATTAACATAAAAATTGAGGGCTCAAGAATGAGCTATTCACACATCTCTCCCTTCTCTTTATCTTCTTTGTCTGTGTTAATTTTATTTTCTCTTTTGCCAGTTTTATTGAGAAATAATTGGTGGAGATTCACTATGTAAGTTTAAGGCATACAAACATGATGAGCTTATTTTGACAAATGATGACCATTGTAATTTCAGTGGATAGTATTATTTTTCCAAGGCAAGTGTGTGACTCAGCAAAAAACTTTGACCCAAACTATTGAATCTTGGTTTCTCACAGGTAAAATTAGTGGCAGTGTCAATCACTCATGGTTGCAGGCATAATTATAGTAAAACATGTTTTGTTGAAAAAAGTCAGAATATTGCAGGGCTGGAGTGATAGCACAGCGGTAGGGCATTTGCCTTGCACCAGTCCAACCTGGGTTTGATTTCCCCGCCCCTCTCGGAGAGCCTGGCAAGCTACTCATGGCATATTCAATATGCCAAAAACAGTAACAACAAGTCTCACAGTGGAGACGTTACTGGTGCCCACTTGAGCAAATCGATGAGCAACGGGATGACAGTGACAGTGATTCTGCAATGGTATGTGAATGCAGTGATTCTGCAGTGGTAGAAAAAAAATTAAGTTGATATCTCCTTCCCCCATCTTAACTGCTAGTGTGAAGCAGTTAAGATATTTTAGAGGAATTGTTTATAGTCTTCATTTCGAGGACTATAAATCTGGTACTTCCCAGTGTGGAGTCTAACACTTAGTATGTGCTAAAAAAAATGAACTTTTGTCTCTTTTCCCTTCCTCTTTAGATCATACAAAAATGTCCTCTTTCTGCTTTAAAATATGAAAAATGGTGCATCTACTTCTGACAGGAAATCTCTCATATAGGCCCCAGCACTAGTGAGAACTTGATGTAAACATCGTCGTAATGATCCAGATCCATGATTCATGGTGAATTTTTAATTGAATTGTATTCAACAAAGAAAAACTTGGTTTGGAAAGTGGGAGCTGCTGTAAGGATTCCCTCATTCTAGTATCAACAACATGACTTAAGCTAAAACTTTCAATTAGCAAAAGTAAACCTCAATTTCCACCGAGACTTTTTCTGGGTTCCCAAATGTTTCTAGGAAGAGAGCATGAACTTGAACTGGCATGAAGACTTTGGAATGGTGCTGTCACCATCATGCCACTGTTGGCAAAGCCTTTATAGTTTTGAAGAGTAGTGGGGTTCTTTTGCTGTGTGTAGGGGCTATATTTCAGCTTCTCTTTACAGCTTTAGCTACTTCCTTTTTGTTGAGTGCACATCCTGCTCAGCACATGTGGCTAGAAAAATTCTTTCTTCTGTGTGATTTTGGGAAAAGTTATTTTGGGAAAACATAGGTGTTTTTTTTTTCTCTCTGTTAAAGTGAACAAAGTAAAAGTTAAAGACAGTGGCAGTGAAGAGCCTTTGCTAGGTTGCTGCTTGGCTCAGGTGGGGATATTTGTCCATATGCATAGATTTTATTAAAATCTTTCCCCTTTTAGTTATTAAAATTTTATTTGAATTTAAATAGTAGGGTTACAGTAGTGTTTAAAAGTTTCTTGTATTGGGGCTGGAGCGGTAGCACAGCAGGTAGGGTGTTTGCCTTGCGTGCGACTGACCCTGGTTCAATACCCAGCATCCCATATGGTCCCCTGAGCACCGCCAGGGGTAATTCCTGAGTGCAGAGCCAGGAGTGACCCTTGTGCATCGCCGGGTATGACCCAAAAAGCAAAAAAAAAAGGTTTCTTGTATTGATGTACAAAGTTACTGCATATTCCCACCACCAAAATGCCTCCCCACCCCTAAATTAACTCTGGTCCAAGGTTTCCATGCTGCCCCATTATTTATTATTTGGCAGTTTGGGTTTTAGTGCATGTGATTTCTCCTTTAGCATTGCTCATGTGCTGGAGGCCATATATGTAGCTTTTCTACCTAATGATTATTACACCATGTGTGTCTGTGTCTGTGTCTGTGTGTCTGTGTCTGTGTGTCTGTGTCTGTGTCTCTGTGTTTGCCATACTTGACAGTGTTTGGGGCCTACTCCTGCCTCCGTGCTCATCAGTGACTCCTGGCAGGGCCCTGGAACCCACATGGGTTGCTGAGAAGTGAATCTGGGTCAGTCAGGTGCAAGGCTAGTGCCCGCTCCCCTGTACTCTCACTCTGGCCATGGTTGTGTTTATTGTTATCCACACTTCAGTGAAAGAAACTAAAGCTTAGAGATGTGATTTACACAATCAACAGCTGATGAGGAATAGAATGAAATCAAACTAGTTCAGGATTTGAGCTCTTGTTAAACATCATGCTGTGCTTCAAACATGCATGCCACCTATGTGCATACTCACTGATGTAGTCAGTATACAAACATACTCATTTCTTTCAGAACTACCTTATTTTCGGATACCTTCAGATGGCAGAATTGCAAGTATAATGCTGCTTTTTCTCTGAAACCTTCAAGTCAGCCAGTCTAGATTTTCCCCTTGACCTTGTTGTGTTCTATATAGTACATTACTCATTCTATTATGTGTTTTGTGTCCATATCTCTAAGGTGAGGATACTGTTCATATTGATCTTGTTGAATTGCTGTGAGGATGGAATATAACAATTGGCATACTCCTTATATGTACATGTACATTAGTACATGAAGAGGAATCTCTTCATGTACTAATTTTCTCATCATGAAGATGGGTTCATAGCAGTACTTGACCTCTTAGAACTAACAAGGATAAAATGGGATGAATCAAATGTTCAATAATTGTTTAATAATTCTACTCATACATCAATTGTTCAAAAATTATTTAATAATAATTTTCTGACTTCAAGTATAAGGAAAAGAGTTTCAGATGAATTAAGTGACCTGTTGGGAGCTGCACAACTAGGAAGTGATAGTTGGGATCTGAACCTAGGTATCTCTGATTCTGAATGCCATGCTTTGCATTATTAAATTATTATTAATCTCGGAAGGTCCGGCAAGCTACCAAGAGTATCCTGCTCGCACGGCAGAGCCTGGCAAGGTACCCGTGGCATATTCGATATGCCAAAAACAGTAGCAACAAGTCTCATAATGGAGACGTTACTGGTGCCCGCTCGAGCAAATCGATGAACAACGGGATGACAGTGCTACTGTGCAGTGCATTAAAAAGAAAAAAGCACAAAGAGAAAATCCAGCTCCATTTCTTTTAGTTTATAGGAGGAGCTCCTCCTTGATGAGCTTTGTGAATTTACTGATATGGAAGGAATGACAGACATCTTGGAATTAGCATGAAATATTCAAAAGGCACCTAATGGAGGGTTTTGTCTGTTTCTTTTCCTGATTAAGGCTCACATATCTAGGTAGTTTTATTTATTTATTAGGGTTTTTTAAAAATTTTATTTTTTGAAAGATGTTTGTAATAATTCATCACATTCAATATTTCGACCAACTGAGCTACCCGGGCTCTCTGGAGTGATAGCACAGCAGGTAGGGCATTTGCCTTGCATTAGGCTGACCCTGGTTTGTTTCCTCAGTCCCTCTCGAGAGCCCGGCAAGCTACCGAGAGTATCCCGCCAGCACGGCAGAGTCTGGCAAGCTACCCGTGGGGTATTTGATATGCCAAAAACAGTAACAACAAGTCTCATAATGAAGACATTACTGATGCCCGCTCGAGCAAATCGATGAGCAACGGGACGACAGTGCTACAGTGCTACAGTGCAATATTTCAACACCGATGCCACACCCATTACACCTCCTAATTACCTTCTAATTTTACCACCACCACCCAAGCCTGCCCTCAAAGCAGATGCTAAATAATTTATTTTATATTAGTTGTTATAAATAAGCCACTAACAATGATCCAAAAAAGATTTCCTTGAAAGAAAGTATGTGAAAATTATTGTATTTCACTTGGAGCCATTAAACCCCTAGATAAGAGATCATTAACACGTTACAGGTTGAGTCTTGTGTGTTAACATTTTATTTTTTTTGCAAATCAAGATCTTTTTTTTTTTTTTGTAAATTAAGATTGGTTCCTTTCTACTTTACACCCCATCAAATGTGGTGCACTGCCCTTGGTATATCAGTGGCATAAAGTACGAAATGTCTTGGTATATCAATGGCATAAAATATTAGCACTCTGAGAATTCTAAAATTTTAAATAGGGTGCTAGAGCTGAAGTTAAATTTTTAACTGGATGGTGATTTTGGGTTCTGGAGGCATCTCTGAGTGTGTTGCTCTTTTCTGAGACTTATTTGTGAGTCTCTGGATCATGTCCATTAATGAATTTATATGGCAGCCAGAGACAGTTTGTGTGTGTGACTTCGGGGCAGCCAGAAACAGGGAGATGGGGGAAAGGGGCCCATTCCCAACTCCATGGGAGGTTTCAGTCACAAAACCTGCATACCTGGGTTTTTCAGTGAATTCATTTTCATGCATGAGGGCCTCATCCTGAGCCTGTGAATGAGAGCTGTGAGCATGGCGGCAATTGGGTTCCGGAGTTTGTGGTTGCTAGGGTTCTGTTGGGGCAGGTGGAGGGACTCACTCACCTCCCTCTGAGGTTCCCAATGAAGTCGGCCTGGTGTGGGTAAGGTGGTATCTCTGCCGAATGTTGTTCTCTTCCGAGATTTATTCTGTTTTTTTTTTTTAATTTTACTTTTCTTTTGTCTTAGTGAACAATCTAGTATATTCTACATTATTGTGAAAAATTGGGATATCTAGGATAAACTCTTTGAACATCTCTCCCTTGCCTCTCAATCTCCTTTATGAAAGATATTGTTTTACCTTTTGTCAGTCTTATAAGAAATAATTAGCATGCATCTCTGTATGAGTCTAAGGAACACAGTCATGATGAACTGATTTTGTGAAATGATAACCATTGTTGGTTTGGCTAATAATATTGTTTTCAAAGGCAACTATGAACTCTGCAGGGATGGAGTTAGGACAGTTAGGCATGATGAACTTTTTCTGTTAGCCCAGGCTGCCACCAGTCTTTGAATAGGACTCATCATTGGTTGTTCCCTTAGAAAATTCAGGTTTGATGGCAGAGATGTGGAAACAATCTAAACGTCCATCGGTCACTGAATGGATAGATAACGGATAGATAATGTGTGGTATATACAGACAATGGGATACTATTCAGAATTATTTTAGAAAGAAGGAAACTTTGCAGTATTGAACAGAAGAGAGAAAAGTGGAACAGGTTATGCTTAGTAAAATAAACTAGTTACAGAAAGACAAATGCTGCATGGTTATACTTGCATGCGCTATCTAAAATAGTTCAATTTATTGCTCAAAGAGTGGAACAGAGATTGTCAGGAACCAGGGACCAGGGAACGGACCTAAAATTTCAGTTAAGCACAGTATATGCTTCAGGGCTCTGCTCTGCATAATGCATCACACTTAAACATTTGTTGAGAGGGTAGAACTCTTGTTAAATATTCTAAATACAATGAAATTAAAATTTAAAAATCCAAATTTGAGAATCTGATGTGTTTTCATTGCAAAAGAGTCTATGAGCACTAATGAATATGCTGGCTCCTTTCCAACTCAAGTAATTACATTCCCGACACCCACAATTCCCCTGCAGTTTTAATTAGGAAATGTGTTTTGCTTCCCCTCTGTGTCTGCTGAACTGTATTTCATACAGGTGTGTCCTAGTCATCTTTCAGCCAAAGAACTGAGATTTACTGTGAAGCTACAGCTTAAGTAATAATTTAGATAAGCACATTACATAATGTGTTATTACTCTTCACTCTAGTTTTTCTTCATCTAATTTCTTTGAAATGGAATTAAATCTGAAGTCCACGGACAAAAGTTTTTCACCAATTCTAACTTTTGAGAAATTATTGAAATATTTTTATCTTTATTATCTTTCATTCATTAACCATCAACTTTTTTTTTTTTCTTTTTGCTTTTTGGGTCACACCTGGCACTGCACAGGGGTTACTCCTGGCTGTGCACTCAGGAATTACTCCTGGCGGTGCTCAGGGGACCATGTGGGATGCTGGGATTTGAACCTGCGTACAAGGCAGACGCCCTACCCGCTGTACTATCGCTTCAGCCGCAACCATCAACTTTTTGAACTTCAACTAAAACCTATTCTCTCTTCTTTTGGGTTTGACGCTTGAGCTGCTGGTCTGAAACTTTTTCCAAGGATGTTTTGAGCTGTGAAATGATGAGGAAACATTTTATGTTTTCTGTGTATGGAGGTAATTCCTGGGTACTAAACTACCCTGTCTCACCCAGCTCTAGAATTTCAGTAGTTGTAATTTCCCCTTCGGGTGCTGGAGTGATAGTACTGTAAGTTGAGCATTTGCCTTGCATGCAGCCAACTGGGGTTTGGTCTCCAGCATCCCAGATGTTCCCAGGTTCAATCTCCAGCATCCCAGATGGTCCTCTGAGCCCTGCCAGGAGTGATCCTCTGAGCACAGAACCAGGAGTAACCTCTGAGCACCACCAGGTGTGGCTCCAAAAAAAAAGTTATTTCTTTCAGGTTTCAGGGTTCAAGGAGATAGCTCAGTGGCCACGTGATGGGACCCAAGCTCCAGTCCCCACACTGCATGGTAACTGAGCTTGACTCTGGTGGCCCCATTGGTCCATGGAACCACAGGGCCAGAGCAGCTCCACCACTTCTGGCCCTAGCATAGAATCTTCCAGCCTGGTAGAACAAGACTTGCCAGGAGTGATCCATAGATTCCCTGAGCACCACTTCCGAGACAGCTCCAGATTTATTTTTCCCAGTATGGTTGAATTGCTCCAAAGTATTAGACCATAGAAATTAAGCAGCAATAGTCTATTAATGTATTCCTTTGCCACTGCTTCTCACAGGTGTATTTCATCCTCCTGTCATTTCTCCTGATCTTGCCATCTGGCACCAGCTGTGTTGAGAGAGTACACGGCCACCAGCCCTTTGGAGAGTTCCGTTTCTAGCCAGATCACTCTTAAATTCATTAACTAAACTAGTTCTCTCCTCATTTGTGTGGCAAAGATATCCTGAAGGTTATGTTTTTTTCTTTTAGCACCATTCAATCCTCTTGTTTGCTATAAGTATTATTTAATATTTTTTAAATCCTAAAAAGTAAAAGGAAAAATTATTTAAAAGATCATAGGTATGTGTGTTTTTGGGTTATCCTGGCTACTTTAAGTAATAGTGTTAGAGTTGATTTTCTCTTATAAACATATATTACTGTCTATTTGTACCTATATTTGGATATGAAATTTATTTTTAGTTCATTTGAAAAGAATTGAGGGGATAAAAATAATAAGCATATTTTCTTTCTAAGGAGTAGCAAATTTGTAATAGACCTAACAATTTCATATGAATGCTATAAATATAGTAGCTGTTTTAAAATAATACAGTTTTTCCCTAAAAATACCTATGAGTGTCATTATTAAATTCAGGAGCCAAACTTAGTATTCCATAATCTCATACTAGCACAACCATGCAGTAAAAAATGTTTCTCATGTAATGTTTGTGGGAAAAACAAAACTTAGAAGTCACATAAAATAATGTTAACAGTGCTATGAATATTTATATGCACATTGAATGAAAAAAGGGCAAAAAGAATATTCTAAAAGCATCATGGTGGCTAGTCTTAGGTGGTAGCATTAGCACTGAGTTTAATAGAAGATTTTTGTTCTTTAATAACTTCAAATTTTTCTCCAATGAACATATGCCACTTTCATAAGTTAGTTCCCAAGTACTGCGTAGGGCATGAGGCTAGGAGATAGGATAGCACTGTGATACCTGGCATGTGCCTGATCCAGGTGCAGTTCCCAGCACAACACATTCCCTCTGTGCCTCTTCCTTCTCATACCTGCACCCTCTACCCCTACAGACGTGTTGGGGTCACCCCTGGCACCACAGGGTCTATGCACACAGCTTCTGGGCCCTCGCATTGAACTGCGGCCCTGTGAGTGGAGAATCACCGGTGGGGCCCCAGGACCTCCTGAGCACCCGCCTCTAAGTGGATACAAACAAAAACGAATTCTGGATTCAAAAGACATTTTTCTAAGTTATAGTTATTCCAGGCTGGAGCGATAGCACAGTGGTTGGGCGTTTGCCCTTCACGCGACCGACCCAAGTTCGATTCCTCCGCCCCTCTCGGAGAGCCCGGCAAGCTACCGAGAGTATCGCGCCGGTGCGGCAGAGCCTGGCAAGCTACCCGTGCGTATTGGATATGCCAAAAACAGTAACAATAAGTCTCTCAATGAGAGACATTACTGGTGACCGCTCGAACAAATCTATGAGCAATGGGATGACAGTGACAGTGATAGTTATTCCATGTCCATTTCAAGTTCTACCTTGTTCGATTTTGTGGGTTCCACAAATAAAAAGAAAAAAGCTTACCAATAAAATGAGCAACTTCACACGGTCATCACCATGTCCAAGCATGTACTCCTCTGGTGACTTTTTGCTGTCACATCCTCCCTACCCTTGATTCTTCTTGCTTTCCTCTCCTGCAGGCATACACTAAGGAATTTGACTCCGAGTCATGCAGGCTGAACTGTAGGCTTGAAAACTAGATCTGTCTAGTTCTTTTCTTACTCTCCCCATTGTAGAAGAGAACATTGCTGCTGCTGCTTCTTTCATTTTTCTCGTTGCTGCTTCTTTTGATAAAATGAAGCACCACGGGCTGTTTATGTACTCTTCACATCTGTGATTGTGTTACAGCTATTCGTTCATGCCTCTGCCTGTGTGTAGACAAAGAGAGTGATATTTGTTCGAGCCTATACTGTGTTAGGTACCAAGGTGGGCCTTAGACATTCATTTGTTTATCTCAGCCTCCCATTGACCATGTCATAGGGATGTTTTGAGCTCTCTTTTACAAATCTCTCTAGATTTTTTTATAGCACTTATGAATTATAGGTATGGAATTGAAGCCTGCTCTTTGATGCTAATGCTAGAAACATGAATAACTGAGTATCAGGGAAACTGAACTAGAGCTTTCTCAGAAAGCAGAAAAGCCACTATTCTTTTTTGTTTTAATTTTATTTATTATTTATTTATTTATTTATTTATTTATTTTTGCTTTTTGGGTCACACCCGGCAATGCTCAGGGGTTACTCCTGGCTCATTAACTCAGGAATCACTCCTGGCAGTGCTCAGGGGACCATATGGGATGCTGGGAATTGAACCCGGGTCGTCCGCATGCAAGGCAAATGCCCTACCTATCGCTCCAGCCCCTTTAAAAATTTTTAAAAATTTTATAAGGTGGTTCACAATATTTGATTACAGTTAATATTCAAACACCAATCCCACCACCATTATACCTTCCCACCATCAAAATTGGGGTGTTTCTATCCCAAGCCCCAATCCCTGCCCCAAAGCACAACCAAAGTAATATATTTCATATTGTCTGTTATGGAAAACCACTGAAAATGCTACAAAAAAGTATCCATAGAGGAGACAGTGTGAAGATTGTTCTATTTTAGTAGGGGCCATTAAGACATTCTTTAGAATATCACTAACATGTTGTTAAAGGTTGAGTGATGTGAGCTTTCGTATATATATCTAAAACTATGTATATATGCATATATACATACATATATATTTCCCTCTATGATTTGTTGCCTACTTTGAACCCCATCAAGTGTGGTGTGGTACTTATGGAGAATGGGTAGGGAGTGTCTTATGATGTGTTGCGCGGCTACAAATGCAGCCTTGTGGTCCAGGAATACATCCACGTACGTGAGGCTCGGCCTGAGCACGTGTGGAACAGCCTTGACCATGGTGGCAGTTGTGTTCTGGAGGTTTTCCGCTGCTGGGGCTGGGTCCCTTGGGGCAGGGAGGGATCTCACCCGCCCCCCTCTTGGATGCCTCAACTGAAACAAAGCCATTATTCTTGAGAAGGCAGAACTATGGACAGTTATTTGAAGCTGTTGTGCTAGCATAGGGATTTATTTATTATTTTCCTTGGGTTAGGGGGCCACCCTCAGTGGTTTTCAGAGGCTACTCCTTGCCCTGTTGTCAGTGACCCTTGATAGTGTTCAGAGGTCACATGTGGGGGTCTGGGATTTGAACCAGCATTGGCCACATGTTGGGCAAATGCCTTAACCCTTACACCCCTTACACTATGGTCCCTAGCATAGGTATTTAATGGTACACATTATGGAGTGTGTGTGTGTGTGTGTGTGTGTGTGTGTGTGTGTGTGTGTGTGTGTGTGTGATTTGAGAGCGACTATGTCCTTAGGTACCCAATTATAGGTCACTTTCACAGAAATTTTTTGTTTTGTTAAGCTGCAATATGTTATGCTATTCAATGTTCCTTAAATGTTGAGTCTTAAGTAATTAAGAAAGATTGGACAGGAAGCTTGCTCTTGCTCCCTTCTTTTGCTATCCGATCCACACCTCCACGCCCCATAGTTGGTCACTTGAAGCAACAATGATTTTGGCTTCATAATTGTGACTTTAAGGATCAAGATATGTCATTTGCTTCTCATAATTTTCTATTCATTAACACAAGCAAGTTGTAATAGATCATTTCAGAGGCCCTCCAATCTCCCCAGTTCTGGAATTTTCATGATTTTTATATTAAATTATCATGTGTGGCTGCAGCAATACTACAGTGAGTAGGGCATTTGCCTTGCATGCGACTGACCCGGGTTCGATTCCCAGCATCCCATATGGTCCTCTGAACACCTGCAGGGGTGATTCCTGAGTGCAGAGCCAGGAGTAACCCCTCTGCATTGCCAGGTGTGACCCATAAAGTAAAGAATAAATAAATAAATAAATAATCACGTGTGTATGACTCTCCAGCTAGCACTTTGAGCGATTTAATCAAAAAGCATTTGTTCATGAGAATTTGTTCTTCACTTGGAAGTAGTATTTTCATTGTCTCTGACTTAATGTGAACATTTTATTTGGAAGACCAACTTGTCAAAGATGCTTTCATTTAGGGCTAGAGAGATACTAAAGGGTCTCCTTTTGGGGCTGGAGTGATAGAACAGCGGATAGGGCGTTTGTCTTGCACGCAGCTGACCCAGGTTCGATTCCCAGCATCCCATATGGTCCCCTGAGTACTTCCAGGAGTGATTCCTGAGTGCAGAGCAGGAGAAACCCCTGAACATTGCCAGCTGTGACCCAAAAAGCAAATGCAAAAAAAAAAAAATATAATAATGGGTCTCCTTTTTTTTTTCTGGCAAAATATAAAGAATTGGCCATATTGGTTGGCAGCATTGTTTGTGTGCCAAGAAGACTTTTTTTTCCATAATGATTGATTTTTTTCTCAGTGGGGGTGATGGTGGTCATATATTTAGCCCACACTAGTGAGAATTTGTTCTTCATATTTGTTGCCCGAAGTAGGAGCTACTGCTGGTTTTGTGTGTAGAGCTTACTCCTGGAGGTGCCTGGGATCAAATCCAGGTCAGCCAGTGTGCGTGTGAAGCAAGAGCCTTACCCCTGTGACATCTCTTCAATTCTTATCCAAATGTCTTTTCCAATTATTCATTATAAATTTATTTATTTATAATTAATAAATAAATACATTCATTTATTTCCACTACAATTAATATTTGCTCCTTATTTTGGTTTTCTTGGAGCAGTTTGTATTGTATCATTTATTTGCATCAGACATCATTAACTGATAAAAGCAAGCATATCTGAGGATGTCCAGGAACTGAGTTGCTTTTGCCAGAATTTACTCCTGAAACCCTTTGCCTTCCTGTCATCAATGTGTTTGAACATCCATTGATGTAATCTTTTTATTCCTATCTCCTGACTGGATGTGCCAATAAAGAGAGGTGTTTGAAATCAGTGACTCATAAATGAATGCAAAGCATACTGCTAACAAGAAGTTCCTTGTAACTTTTAAACAGCAATAGTAAGAATCATATTGTATGGATTTGAAGCCTGTCATTTTTAATGACTAAGCATGCAGACACATTAAAACACTTTTATATGCTTATAGCTTGCAATTTAGTTCCTGTATTGGAGGAGAGAACAGTGATGCACAGAATAATTTTCTATGATGCCAGTTAACATAGCACTGATAAGTTTCGCAGCGAATCATTTGACCTCTGTGAACTTCTATTTCTTCATTCGTAGAATGTAGTAATAGGCTTTGAACAAGGGTTCTCAGCTTCAGGTCTATTGAGATCAGGGTCAGTGAATATTTTCCTGTAGGAAAAGGATTAGTCTACATATTATAGGATGCGTAGGCACAGTTTGGACTCTACTCACTAGGTTCCAGTAACAATCCTGAGTTATGGCAAAGAAAAATGTGTCATGACTCTGCCAAGGGTCACCTGGAGGACAGAGGTTACCGTGTGGAAGACTGATGTTAAGAATTACATTTTGGGGGCTGGAGTGATAGCACAGCGGGTAGGGCGTTTGCCTTGCATGCGGCTGACCCGGGTTCGAATCCCAGCATCCCATATGGTCCCCTGGAGTAATTCCTAAGTGCAGAGCCAGGAGTAAACCCTGAGCATCGCCAGGTGTGACCCAAAAAGCAAAAAAAAAAAAAAAAAAAAAAGAGAATTACATTTTGATTCAATCAGCTTAATCGCTGGATGAATAAATAGCAGCGCTCCTACAGTATAAAATAAAAAAAAGAATTATATTTTGGGGACTGGAGCAAGAGTACAGCAGATATGGTGCCTATCTTGCACGTGCCATCAAACCTGGGCTTAAAATTCCCTGGCAGCCCATATGGTCCCCCTCACCTACCAGGAGTGATCCCTGAACACAGAGCCATGAGTAACTTGTGAGTGGGGCTCAGGAATTATTCCTGGCAGTGTTCAGCAGACCATCTGGGGTGCCACGGATCAAAATGAATTTGGCGACATGCAAGGCAAGCATCCTACCCGTTGTACTATCTCTCTAGCCCTGAATTACTTTTTTTTTTTTTTTTTTTTGCTTTTTGGGTCACACCCAGCGATGCTCAGGGGTTACTCCTGGCTTTGCACTCAGGAATTACTCCTGGCGGTGCTTGGGGGACCATATGGGATGCCGGGGATCGAACCCGGGTCGGCCGCGCGCAAGGCAAACGCCCTACCCGCTGTGCTATCGCTCCGGCCCCTGAATTACATTTTTAAGAGGCACATTTGAATTCTAAGGTGGTAGGATGTAAATGAGCATAATTATTAACAACCTGTGATAAGATGTGTGATAAAATTTTCTCAGTAGAGTGACATGAAGAGTCGACTTTTCTTGTTTCCCACTCTTCTTTCCCTCCACTATTGCAATGAGCAGGGCTCACTCTCATGCTTACCTCGAGTGCTTCTTACCAAGTGCATCTTTGGTGCATCTGTCTGTAGCCTCTAACACTCAGCCCAGCTGCTCCGGGGGCTCAGGTGCTTTTAGTTGTGTCTTTGATCCCTGGGGGGGTCATTTCCTTTCATTGTCGTGTTTGTATATGGTGTAGTTTTCATTAGGGTCGGTGGCTGTGCACACACATGCTCACGAGGGCTTGTAGCTACAGGTTGAGCTGCTGGCACATATTTTAGTGGTGGTGCTTGCACACACCTGGCAGTGGTGGTCTTTCGATCACACACTGTTATGGTGCTGGGGATTCCACCAGATCCAGGTTGGTGCACGTGTGTGAGAAGCATGGGCAATTAAACCTGCAGCTTATTCTTGCATGGCAGGCGTTTCTTACCATGGGACCTTCCCCAAGGCCCCCATTTTTCTTTATTTTGAAGGCTTTCTTGATAAAATGTATTACTATGAATTTGTTTCTTTCATTAAAATGTGAGAACTCAGTTATCAGTGTGGAAGTTGCACCCCATATGGTCAAAAGTTTGTAAAAACAATATATATATATATATATATATATATAGACTTACATTTTTATGTTTATAGATTGATACATTTGGTTGGGATGGGCTAGGCTACTGGGAGAGCGATACTCAGCGTAGTCCTTAGAAGTAATTCTTGCAGTGGAAGAGAAAAAAGACAGAGCTGACTCCAGTTTTATCCCTGGCACTTCGTGGTCTCTCAGAAAACTCTGGGTGCAACCCCCAAACATAGAGCCAGTGTAGACCACAAGCACCACTATGCAAAACCCCAGAACCCCCCAAATTAAAAATATAAAAAGTATGTCAAATGCTGGATGATCTTGCTCATTTTAGGTATGTAAAGAAACAAAACAAAATAATGGTGTCAGAGAATGAAAAATTGTTCCTCAATTACAAAACTCAGGCTAGTAAGCAGCTGGGGTGAGGGGAGAGGAGGAAGAGGTGAACTAGAAGTGACATAAGGACATCTGCGGAGGGAGCTGGGCACTTTGGCAGTGGTGAAACGCAGTTACCGTGTACCATAAGATGAATTGTGCTGTAGTCATGATCCTTCCACTACCATAAAACAGATCACTCAGTAGCTCCCGGCATATGACAGATTTCAAAATTGGATGCTGATGAAGTTTTCTTATACATGAATAGACATAGAGAGTATCATGCTGAGTGAAATAAATGAGTCAGAAGGAGAGGGACAGGTATAGTATGACAGCATTATTTGTAGTATGTAAAAAATATATAATAGAAGACCAATATCCAAGGCCAGGGAAAACAAGGGCTAGGAGGACTGGTCAATGGTTAGAAGAATCTACCACAAGAGTGTGTGGGGTGGAGGGTAGGTAAAATAGAGAAGGGACCAGTATGACAATAATAGTTGGAAATGATCATGCTGGACAAGGTCTGAGTGTTAAAAGTGAGTAAAGGGATATATATGACAACCTTTCAGTATCTGTATTGCAAACTACAATGCAAAAAGGGAGGTGGGGGAGGAGGAAGGGAGAGAAGAGAGAAAAAGAGGGGGAGAGAGGGAAGAAGAGAGGGGGGAGAGAGAGAGGAAGAGGCAGAGGGAGAGGGAGAGAGGGAGATGGAGAGGGAGAGGGAAAGGGAGAAGGTGAGGGAGAGAGGTGCCTGTCATAGAGCATAGTGGCAGACTGAGGGTGGGGTGGGGGGTGATGGGAGGGAATCTGGGGATGCTGGTGCTGGGAAATGTACACTGGTGGAGGGATGGGTGTTGGAACACTGTATGACTGAAATCTAATCATGAACAGCTTTGGAAGGGTTTATCTCACAGCAATCCAATAAAAAAAATTCTTGGAAAAAAATTGGATGCTGAGACAATGGGCAGATGAATGGTGAATGAAGGTTGAAATATTGTTAACTCATGTGATTTTAGGATCAATATTTCATCAATGACATCTAAGAATAGTAATTACTAAAGTGAAGGGAAGAGATCACTGGGTGTGATAGCCTAGAGCCCAAGGTCCTGCTTACTTTTGCTTTTCCTGTTTTCCCCACATCTCTCCCTGCAGCCCTTTAGCCTTCCTTTCCTTTCATCTGCCTGCCCTTCCATTTACTTTCTTTGTTTCTGAATTGATTTCACGATGGCTATTATAGTCTAGCCTGTCTTTGACTCTGACATGAGGATCTCCTGAGAAAACAAAACCCACCCCATTGGGTTTTGTGAATTCACATAGAGGCGTTCCTAAGTGAGAACTCTTTGATCTTCCTTCTCTAGTTATCTGAATTAGACTATTGATGTGATTCCTCATCTTTGATGTTCCTTCCTTTTGATTTTCTAAAGTTCTGTATCTTTTTGTGGTGGTGGTGGTGGTGGGGGGGGGGTAATTTATTTTTCAACAATGTAAAGGTTTCTATATGAAGAACCTGTATTTTGTGACTGATGGGTTCTACGCTTACACCCTCATCATGATGTAACTGATTTGGTACAGGAAGCTACTTCCTGCATTTTGTAAAAGAGCTTGAGACCAGATGAGTTGAGAGAGAGAGAGAGAGAGAGAGAGAGAGAGAGAGAGAGAGAGAGAGAGAGAGAGAGAGCAACTAACTAATATGTACAATGGGACTGGGTCTACAGCATTATTATGTAGATGCACAGATAATTGGATGCAAAGTCTATGGTACCAGGAAATTGAAATGTTTTTCTTTATGGTTTGTTTTAAAGTAATAAAGATAATTTTTTAAAGTAGTTACTTCATAGCATCATAGCTTTTTTTTCCTTGGGGGCCACACCTGGCAGTGCGCAGTGCTTACTCTTCTGGCTGTGTGCTCAGGGTTCAGGGACCTTATGGGATGCTGGGGATCAAACCTGGTCGCTGAATGTAAGGCGGGCACTAAACCCACTGTATTTATCTCTCCAGTACCCATGGCACCATAGCTTTGATTTAAGGGGATTGTAATCTTTAAAATGGACAATTAGTTAATATTGGGAACTTTTCTATTAGTTGTACTTTCATAACCATGTTGCTCATAATCTTTTCTTTCTTAGACCTTCTCTCACTATGCCTCATAGAAATCTAACAGGAAGCTGCAACGTTAATTGTGGTTGTAAAATACACGAGTATAAACCAGTCTGTGGATCAGACGGAATCACATACTTTAACCCTTGTCTGGCTGGCTGTGTTAACAGTGGCAATCTAAGCACTGGGGTGAGTATATTCCACCAATTTCTGTATGAATATTAATTCCCACAGCCTGGGAGCAGGAAGTGTAGCGTTCATAAGCCATTGTTTAATTTCAGTATCCTCTTTCCAAAAATTTAAATAATTGATAGAATTCTTTATTATAGAAATCCAGACTGGAGAAAATGATGCTACCAGCCCCCGTTCTCTCCAGGATGACGGAGACATTTGGATAGGGCGATTTCATTCTCTATCAGCCCTTCCCTACTTTATGTTCTGTGCTTACTCAGTGAAACCTGATCAAGTTGTGTGTTAGGTTTCTCATCTCTGACTCTGATAGCATCCTTGTGATGGATTTGAAGGTTAAGATGACCACATTTGGCGCTGATAGGAGGTAATTGGAGAGTTCCTCTCCTGATGAGTCTGTGAAGATGGGCTAAGGCTATTTCTCATTGACTGCCAGTGTAGACTTTATTTAAAAATACAAAGAACTACTTTTAGAGTAAATATATTTCTGACACTTCTAGAATAGGCTATTTTGAGAATTCCCTTCCCTGGCAATTGTAAATAGGCTGAGATAGTGTGGGACATGGTTTTCATACTTTTTTTTTTTAATGGCTTTTCTGCCTTGCACAAGAACAGCTTGTATGTGGTTGTTCTAATGAAAAAGTTAAAATGCCTTTGTTAGGTCTGCACAAGTGATGAAAGAAAATATCATTGCCTACATGCTCGGGGGATAGCTTCTTGATTTCAAGTTTGAAATTAGAGTTATATATTAGGAATTCCTGTTGCTAACTTGGATAGTATCATGCTGAGAGAAGTAATCTAGAAGGAGGATAAGCACTTGATGATCTCATTCATCTGTTGTGTAGAGAGAAACAAAATAAAAGCATAGATAATATTAATGGATATAAAATGCTGGTTGTGGAATAATAACTGTTCCTTAATACAGATGACCAAATAGCTCCCCATCTTTATATTTGGTCCTCATCATATTTTCCCACTGCCTGCATGTTTGATAGCTTGTAATAAAATGCCCATTCTGGTGAAAATAATTCAGGTCCTGAAACTAGCTGGTTTCAAATGAAATAGCCAATGATATATTCACTCGTGTTATTCAGAGTCATCATAGTTGATTAGGAATTGTCTGCATTCATTACGTAAATACTTAATTTCGTTTCTTCGGTGTATTTTGGGTAATCTTTAGTGCTTTGGAGAGCACAAAACCTAAAAGGAATTAGTTCCTGCTTTTAAAAGATTTCCATAAATGGAAGGTTCAAGAGTTACTTAATATTACAAGCAGCATATAATTATGACCCAAAGTGGAATGTAAATGCTATAGAATTGGGTATGGAAAAATTTTTACAAATTTTAGCTTTGACTTGGTATATTTCAATTTTAGTATATGTGCTGCCAAAGTGAGCACAGATCTGGTAGATTTCAGTATTGTTAGACTCTGACATCTGTCTTTGGACTCTTACTTGTAGCATTGAAGGTCTTGTCAGTGGCATCCTCCACATGAAAGAGCAAAATACAGAATTGCTTCTAGTATTTGAACTGAACTTTGTCTTGATCTTCCTAGGCTGGATTTTGACTGTGATGGTCATATAACTGATCTTTATTATCACTCAGATAAGGAACTACACAGAATGTACCTGTGTTCAAAGCCGGCAAGTGATCACTCCCCCCACCGTGGGACAGCGCAGCCAGCTCCGCGTGGTCATTGTGAAAACGTATCTTAACGAGAATGGCTATGCTGTATCTGGCAAGTGTAAACGCACCTGTAACACCCTCATCCCGTTCTTAGTTTTTCTGTTCATCGTCACCTTTATCACAGCATGTGCCCAACCTTCAGCCATCATAGTCACGCTCAGGTGAGTGCGGTATTCAACTTCTAGTGGGTGTTACCTACTCAAGTTTGCCAGAATCTATTTTCTAGTACTGGGACCTGATGTGGTGGAGAGAAAGTCAGAAGAGTGCAGAAAAGGGTCCCGAGGTTCCCCTGGCAAATAAGGGGAGCAGTAAGAGAAGGGACAGGAAGTTTGGTGTCTCTCCTATTCCTGAGCTTTCTTTTTTTTTTTTTTCTTTTCTTCTTCTTTTTTTTTTAGCTTTTTGGGTCACACCTGGTGATGCACAGGGGTTACTCCTGGCTGTGCACTCAGGAATTACTCCTGGCGGTGCTCAGGGGACCATATGGGATGCTGGGATTCGAACAAGGGTCAGCCGCGTGCAAGGCAAACGCCCTACCCGCTGTGCTATCGCTCCAGTCCCCCTGAGCTTTCTTTATAGAGATGAGTTATGTTCTGATTGTTGAATGAAGCTTCTTGTGGGTACCGTTGGGGCCTGAAGATTCTGAGAAGTTCACATTGGGGATTTGAAAGCCAGCCCACCTAGCGTCAAGAAACCTGGCCCCAGAGGAAGCCAGAGGTCCCTTGGGGAAGTTGCTAAGTCATGACCACTGCCAAGAATATTTCCTGCACGCATCTCAAAAGTTAATTCCTCCCGGATCAGTGGCAGCTGATGGCTGGATCTACCTGTCAACATGCTGATTTTTATTTATTCTAACAGCAAAAATATTTTGGAGTTGAATCAAGGAAAGAGCAGGTTGGGAAATGCCGGGCTTCAGTTGCTCATGCTGTGCTTTCTTTTCCATGTTATAGATCCCATTTGTCTGAGGGATTTTTGTTACTGTGCATGAAAGGGAATTGGGAGTATCTTAAGTGGATACTTTGAAAGAAGATGCTACCACTGGTACTTTCTTTTTTGTTGGTTTTTGTTTTTGGCCACACCTGGTGGTACTCAGGGCTTCCTTTTGGTTCTGTGCTCAGGGATCACTCTTTGCAGTACTAGGTGTGTATATGTGATGCCAAGGATGGACCAGGGTCAGCTGCATGCAAGGCGAGTGCCTTAACTCTTGTCCTGTCTATCTTTCTGGCCCCACCACCTGCACTTCTTGTTTTGGGGGTGGGAGGTCACATCTGGTGATGCACAGGGGTTACTTCTGGCTCTGCACTCAGGAATTACTCTTGGCGGTACTCAGGGGATCATATGGGATGCTGGAAATTGAACCCGAGTCAGCCACGTGCAAGGCAAATGCCCTACCCACTGTCCTATCACTCTAGCCCCCCACCTGCACTTCTAAATGAACCCGGTCAAGGCTGCAGTAGGTATGCTGGTGGTGGAATGCAGTTACTTTGTGCACTAAACACATAGGCATGAATACTATGGTACCCCAAGAACAGTAAAAGAAAAATAAGTTTTGGAAAAGAAAAGAAGAAATTGCAGAGGGCAAAGGAGAGGATGGGTAGTGTGGTGAGGCAGGGAGAACAGTTTTAGGGACTTGGCACGGCAGAACAGTGAAGGGGCAAGGTTAGGGAGTCAGTCCTTATTCTTCCCATTGTCTCCTCCCCGGGCCCTTTGTCTTTCACAATACTGGGTGTCTGGGCCCAGTGGAGTTAGCTTAGCTGAGCAAAGGACTGCTCATCTTGCATATTCTGGTATCCCTCTATGGGAGGCTGTTGAAGCCAATTTTGTCTTTGTTAGTAAGAAAGCAACATGGAACAAATCCGAAGGGTTATTCATCCTGTTACTTAGTAGGCATCAGTAAGTATCGCTGGAGAGACAGCCATAGGTACAGCACTGCACAAATTGCTCTGCGGAAATACAGATTTGGGGAAAGAAGGCTGGCACACGTTGGTTGGTATCATGGACCTTGAACCCTGTGTGTATGCGAAGGAAGGAGGAAGGATAAGGTACCTTGTCATTTAAATAGCTTGGGCTAATCTATATGCTTTGAACTTAATATCTACGAGGGGAGTTAATAACCCAGTTAAGGGTTGCCTGTTTTAGGGTGCTGAAGGATAAAAAAATCATCACTTGACTTCTATCCCAAAATTCTGGAAAAGGAATCCTTTAATCTTTGCCAGTTGCAAAATCAATAGACTAATCTTCCTGCCATGTGGAAAGCATCCATTTTATGAAAAGAAGGGAAAATGAAGTGGCTGTAACTTATGACCTATTTCCTATATCTTTTTATTATGCTTTCTTAAATTTTTTTTAAAGACATGATAAGAGTAATTTTCAGCATGTATACTTACCTAGTAAGTACAGACAAATGGGGAATATGCAGCAGTAGTTAGGATAAATTTTTATTTATTTATTTTGGTTTGATTGTTTTGGGGCCATACCCAGTGATGCTCAGGGATTACTCCTGGCTCTGCTCTCAGGAGTTACTTTTGGCAGTACTCGGGGCCCATATGGGATGTCAGGGATAGAACCCAGGGTTGCCATGTGCAAGACAAGTTCCCTATCCACTGTACTCTTTCTCCAGCCCCGGGATAAAATGCTATTTTAAAAACTAAAATCAATTTTGGAAAAGCAGCAACAGCCTCTCTCCATCTTTTGCCACTAAAGCTTCACCTTCTATATTCATTTCTCAACTCTTTTTTTTCCTATCGGGACCCTCTTTGTTTTCTTTCCTGTGCCACCCCCTCCCGCCTATCATTTGTCCCCATTCTTGTGTCATGGACCCCCATTTACATGACTTTTACCAGTGGGTGGTCTCCTTGGAATATTCTGGCTCCCTGCAGGGGAACATATGACCCTCATTAGAAATGTTGTTGTATAGAATTTTCCGGAAACCATTAGAGCTGATAGAGTTTCTTTGTATCTTTATGGGGGCAAGATCTTTACGATCTTTACTCACTGATTTAGCGAAGAGCAGGTTTGCTTGGCTATTGTTAATATTTCTAGCAGGTGAAATCGGTACAACTTCTCTCTGGTGCCAGGCTGTGTCCTATCACGTTCAAAAAATGACTGAACATTTATTTTTTGTGACCACTGTTGTAACCATCTTTCTTTCCCTTCACTCAGGTCTGTTGAAGAGGAGGAGAGACCTTTTGCGCTGGGAATGCAATTTGTTTTATTGAGAACACTTGGTATGTTTCTTAATTTCCAAGTATGCTTCTTCGTTCCTCCTTGCACATAGCAAATCCCCCCTGTGCTTTCAAAATAACAGTCAAGTCTCTTTTTTGCATTAGCAGCTAGGGCTTACTGGACTACTGTTGAGGGCAATTTCCTTATTTTCTAAAAGTCAACTTGCTCTGTCAGTTGATGAAACAGAACTAAACCAACTTTAAATAAGTTTCTTTTTCACTTTGAGCACAAACTTGGGTTCAGTTCCTCATGTTGTGAGAAATATTGTACCAAGAGTTATGATGGCCCTTCTGATTCTGGACTTTCAGTTCTCCTTTGGGTTCTTTTGGGGATGACAGTAGAGAGGTTCAAGAGAACTCATGGGACCCAGGGGTGACTCTTAGTGATTTTGGCCAACCAGGCCAGGGGTTTGATGCTAGGACCTGAGGATGTGGTGATAAATCGGAGTGCAGTTGAGAGTACAGTACTGTGCTATACCGCCATCTTGGTTATCAATACCAAAAATGTTAACAATATTGTGATCATCTTACCTAAACTATGAATTTTATAACTTATTGGGCTGGAGCAATAGAACAGCAGATAGGGTGTTTGCCTTGCACACGGCCGACCTGGGTTCAATTCCTCCGTCCCTCTCAGAGGGCCT
The DNA here is from genome assembly GCF_027595985.1 of Sorex araneus. NCBI lineage: Eukaryota > Metazoa > Chordata > Mammalia > Eulipotyphla > Soricidae > Sorex > Sorex araneus. The sequence continues at coordinate 77,926,824 of NC_073303.1, forward strand.
GGCAAGCTACCCGTGGCATAGTCTATATGCCAAAAACAGGAACAAGTCTCACAATGGAGATATTACTGGTGCCTGCTCGAGCAAATTGATGAACAACTGGAGGACAGTGATGCAGTGCCATGGTGTTACTGAAAGCATAAACATTAAAATGTGTTGAATAGGAAAGTTTTAAAACAATATTTTAAAAGCTTGGGGAAAAAGAAGAATTTACCTTGTATTTCTATTAAAAGCTGTATTTTCAAGAAGGAAGTTTGTTTAGTAAAGGAGTAGTTAAATAGGAAAAGAAAAAATGTTCTCCTTTTGGCTGAGTCTATCAACAGTGCATGGTGACTCACTATGGTAAAGGTAAGTCAATAAATGCAGCATCAAGAAAATGTGGAGGGAGAGCATCTCAGGCACTGAATATTTTGGCAACCCTAAGTTCTGTTGATTATGAAAAAGTAGAGATAAACCAACAGATGAACTTCTGGGTTTTGTTTGTTTGTTTGGGTTGTTTGGGTCACACCTGGTGATGCTTAGGGTTTTTTCCTGGCTCTGCACTCAGGATTGCTTCTGGTGGTGCTCAGGGGACCATATGGATGCCGGGGTGGGCCACGTGAAAGGCAGACACCGTACCCACTGTACTATTGCTCTAGCCACATTTTACTAGCTGTGGAATGTAGAGTTTTAAGAACTTTAATAATGTTAAGTTTTTTAATTAATTTATTTATTGAATCACTGTGAGAGCAGTTACAAAGCTTTCAGGTTTCAGTCTCGGTCATACAATGATGAAACACCCATCCCTTCACCAGTGCACATTTTCCACCACCAAAAACCTCAGCATACCCCCCCATCCCACGCCCTCCCCCTACCTGTGTGGCAGATGATTTCCACATTACTCTCTCTTATACTTTGATTACATTCAATATTTCTACAACAGACCCACTATTGTTATTTGAGATTTTACCCCAACACTTGTATCTGTCAAAAAGGCAACATTAGACAGTCTGTTTTCTATTGCTGATTATGAATAGCATATGATATCATGCAGCCACAGTAGCAGCCGTGTGGTTTTAGAATTCTGGAATTTTAATAATTAAATCTGGAGAGATTTTTGCCAAAAGCTGCTGGGTTCCAAGATTTGTTTCTGAGGCTCTGGGACCATGACTGTTAAGCAATTTGATCAGGAGCTAGAGAGGCTGTTCGTGGGCGGTGACTGGGGGGGTCTCGTTGGGGTGGGGGAGGAAAGGGCCAGCCCTACCCCCATCCCATGAGGCTCCATGTGTCATGTCACTGCAGGCTCAAATCTGTTTATCCATTGGCTTCTGGAATAATAATGTTAGGCTTTAATTGCAGAGAGCAGGCCCTTTTGAAATGAGTTTCAATTAGCCAATTAGGGAATTGGCTAATCGTCAATTCCTGTACTATTATCCCACCAAGCCTTTTCCCCTCCCTCCCTTCTATCTTTTCTTCTTTCTTTCATCCCTCCTTCAATACCTTCCTTCCATCACTTCCTTCTATAAACTTATTGAGGATCCAGGGGCTGATCTGATAAATCCTTGGGAAATAAAGAATAAAAGTTATCAAAGAGCTTAGGGGTAATATTTTTGAGTGACTAAAACTTTATGTGACAGTTAATATACTAAATAAAAACAATATATATAAAATGTAATGGGAGTAGAATAGCCCCCAAGAGACCCACATATTTAAAGGAGGGGTAGATATTTGCAGGGTGAGTCAGTTGGGGATGGGGTGCATTTTGGCCAAGGGAGTAATACATGATAAAGAAAGACTATTTTGGTTGACTTACTTTCTTATGGCAGTAAAAAAAAATTATAACTTGAACAACAAAGTCACAACTCATCACAGATGTTTCATAGGTTTCAAAGAGGAACTTCATGCCATAATTATTTCCAGACCCAACTGCCTTTTTAGACTTGCCATTTGATGATGTGGTGTTTGGCTTACAGAGGACAATGCTTTCCTCATATTCTTTTGGCACATGGGGACTAACACACTGGAATTAAATGCACTAAATTTCAGGGGATGAAAAAGGGTCCAAGCATCATCACCTCTTGAATGTTCAACATCAAAATCTGATTTGAGGTTTAAAAGCATTCCTTAATTGCATTGTTATTGGTAAATATTTTTATAAGTCTCACTGTATCACTGTCACTGTATCACTGTCATCCCGTTGCTCGTTGATTTACTCAAGTGGGCACCAGTAACATCTCTATTACACTCAGTCCTGAGATTTTAACAGCCTCTCCTTAACTTGTCTTTCCCAACGATTGGAGGCTCTTTCAGGGTCAGGGGAATGAGACCTATTGTTACTGTTTTTGGCATATTGAATATACCCTGGGTAGTTTGCCAGGCTCGGCCGTGCGGGCGGGATACTCTCAGTAGCTTGCCGGGCTCTCCGAGAGGTATGGTATTTTATATAGTAAATTCTAATAAATTACCTATATAATCTTTAAAAAATTTTTTTAAAAAAGAAGTTTCAGGGGTTGAAGTGATAATACAGCAGGTTAGGCACTTGTCTTGCGCTTATCCAACCTGGGTTCGAACCCCTGCACCCCATATGACCTCCCACATCTATCAGGAGTGACCCCTGAGCAAAGCCAGAAGTAAGTCCTGAGCACTGCCAAGTGTGGACCCTGCCCCCCAAAAGAAACAAACCAAAAAAGCCTTCAGAAAGAAGCAAAAACAAAACCAGAGAGATAGTACAGGAGGTTAAGATGCTTGACTTGCACGCAGTTAATCCCAATTTAATCCCCAGCACCAAATAGAGTCTCCTGAGCACCACCAGGAGTGGCCCCTGAGTTTCGAAGATCTTCTCCAACTCCAGGTGCTATATCAGGCTGAGTCTCAGAATTGATAATATATTCTGTCTGAGTTGTGAGCTGAAAGATTTTTAAATGGTTATGGTTTTGTCAATGTTTTATAGTAAATATAAGAGATGACATAAGATATTTAAAAAAAACTTAAGCAACTAGGGGCCAGAGTGATAGTATAGCAGTTAGGTCATTTCCTTGCATGAGGCTGACCTGGGCTTGATCCTTGGGACTTCATATGGTCCCCTGAGCCTCACCAGGAGTAATTCCTAAGCACAGAACCAGGAGTTAGCCCTGAGCTCTGTTGGTTGTGTCCCCCAAACCAAAAAAGAGTTAAAAGTTAAGCTACTTGGATATTAGTCTTATGCTGTGGGTGGTTTTTTGTTTTTTTTTTTTTTTTTATCCCACAAATAAGTGCAGTCAATATTCAAGGACAGAAACATCCAGGAGGACTGACCCGAGGCTGGCAGACTGCCATAAGTATGTTGAAGATGGCAGGTAGTTAGGGAAGAGAAGTGTTGGAGTTGAAACATTGCTGGATTGAAACCCAATCATGAACAACTTTGTCACTGTGTAGCTCACAGTCTCTCAATTAAAAAATAAATGAATCGCAAGGAAAAGAGTGACGCTGCTCTAAAAAACCACTCCCTTTGTCTTAGAGCACCCAAGTCTCTTGCTCATTTTCAAGCCTGTTTTGTCCACTCTGATGTGCTAAGTACTTTATGTTTTCTTTCCCCCACCCGTCTAGCATACATTCCTACTCCCATCTACTTTGGAGCTGTCATCGATACCACGTGCATGCTCTGGCAACAGGAATGTGGAGTGCAAGGCTCCTGCTGGGAGTACAACGTGACGTCCTTTCGTTTCGTCTACTTTGGTTTGGCGGCTGGCCTCAAATTTGTGGGCTTTATTTTTATTTTCCTGGCCTGGTACTCCATTAAGTACAAGGAGGGCGGCCTGCAGAGGCAGAGGTGGAGAGAGTTTCCTCTGAGCACTGTGAGTGAGATGGTCCACACCGACAGTGCTAATAAATACGCCCGGACTAGATCATGCCCCGCTTTCAGCACCCAGGGAGAATTCCAGGAAGAAACCAGTCTGCAAAAAGGGAACCAATCCATAGCACAGACCTATCCGGGGCCCTTCCCAGAAGCAATAACTTCCTCCCCGGACCCGGGGCTGGAAGAAAGCCCTGCATCCATGTAGCATCCTTCTGGAAGCCTGGAAACGGGAGCCTCAGTTTTTGTTGGTTGAGTCGAGTATGGTGACTTGTGAAACACCGTGCCTTCTTTTCTTTTTTTAACCTCTAAGGACACAATCCTCAAACCAACTAAACTTAGTACACACAGCCACTACTGATGGAGGGCTGGATACCTCAACAAGACTGAGAGCCTTTACTTCCTCCTCTCTCCAAAAGAGGAGGCATTTAGATAGATTTGTTACCAATTATGCTATGATAATTCAATGCTTATGCTCTCATAGGGTATAAGGCTGGGGTACACGGTGAACAGAATCATGGGAAGTACAATGGCAGCACATACCATTAGCATACACTCCAAAACAAGGTGGGCTTGACCATGACTTTTCATGTACAAATGGAAGTTTTTAAGATATGAGCACCTACTGTGAGTTTTGCAACAAAGCACAAATGAATTTGCCTCAACTATGCAATTTGATTGGGGAAATGTAAGTGCAGCATGTTATCTTTGCTTTCATAGACTAAAACAGAAATCATTTTGAAAAGAGGAAGCAAATTTTCCTTAAAGTACTGTTAATAGCATTTTAAGCCATAGCAGCATTATAAATCAGGTAGAATTCTTCAAATGCTTCAAAGGAATCATATGCATTGCATGGTAAAGGAACAGCTACTTTATTTCATAAGACATATTCTCTTTTAGTCAGTCTGTCCATCATAAAGTAGTTAAAGAGGCTGCTGAATCACAAACCTGATAGCTTGAATATAAACTTAACTTTTGTTAAGGGGCTTTAAAACTAGTGTGCTAAACAATCTGGCTAAAAACTGTCATTGGCATAATGACGAACTGATGACTTTCTCATCCAAGAAAATTGTTGAAGAAATTAAATTCCTTTAGCTCTCAAGAACTCACTCATGTAAAGAAAGTTAAGAATTGTAATCTTGATACTTGAAATTGTTGAAAAGAGAAATTTTAGACAAGTAAAATTGATCATTACACCTGGTCATTTTAGTTATATTCTTGAAAGTACTAGCAAATGTGTGGCTTTAAAAAATTACAAGAAATTGTTGTGATTGCTCTTGGAATTGAGTAGTTAAAAACTGTAAGGCTGGGACAGAGAGATTGTACAGCAGGCAGGACACTTGTTTGGCACACAGCAGAGGCGGGTTCGGACCCATATGGTCCTCTATGCACTGCCCGGAGTGATTCCTGAGAACATAGCCAGGAGTAAGCTCTGAATACCACTGGGTATGGCCTCCAAACAAAAATAAATAGATAAATAAAATTAATAAAGCTGTATCTGGGACATAAAATTTACTTTGAATATAGAGGAAGGAGATTTGTGAGCTGGATATAGAACATGACCCTAAGTAGTAGTAGGAAGTAATTTAAAATAAACTGGTCTGTCACACCAACTCCTAGTTTATATCTAATAGAATCATTGTAAACCTTCCTTTGGTTCTGTCTTGCGGTGGTTCTGAGATTTCTCTCTGTCTCTGAATGCACTCTGCATTCATTATCCATCATCCTTTTCACTCTCTCAGCACATGTCGACTTGGGCACCACACAGAAAGCTTTTTAAATGACTCTTAAGAAAAATGTTTCTTGACAGTAGTACTCTGGATTGATGAGAGCAAGTAAACTCATGAGATCTGACTCCTCAGGAACCATCACTCAGATTTGGGAGAGACTATAAGGAAAAAATACCAATATAGGGGCTGGAGCGATAGCACAGTGGGTAGGGTTTTTGCCTTGCACATGGCCGACCCAGGTTCAATTCCCAGCATCCCATATGGTCCCCTGAGCACCGCCAGGGGTAATTCCTGAGTGCAGAGCCAGGAGTAACCCCTGTGTATTGCCGGGTGTGACCCAAAAAGCAAAAAAACACCAAACAATATAATTATGATCTGTTTCTGCCATTGACTTTATATTTAGGTAGGGATAATTTGGGGAATATTTGGGGATAATTTGGGGAATCCTTGGATGGTTCCTGCTCTTCCACAGAGGGATCTGATTGTCCCATGATTCAGGCTCTTTGCATCTCATCCTTGATGGCACCGGTGGATTAATATGATTATCCCTGGAAACATGACTATTTTCCTTGCTACCTAAAATGGCATTGGTTAGATGGTCTCTTGGCTGCATGCTATTGGTGGAGAGAGTTCAGAGTATTAGATTAAAGCCTAACCTTTGAAAGTCAGTGCTCTTAGGGTATGAAGACTTCCCTTTGAGCAGTTTTGTTAAGCTATGTCCCAAGAACCATTGCTGCCTGTACTGCACCTGTGTCTGGGAAACTTTGGTCAGCTTGGTGCATATTGAAGGTCTTCAGAGAATCTTAAGGAGTATATACACATTTTCTGCTGTGGAGCTTCCATATTCCTTTATGGAAATCCTCGATTCTTTACAAAGGAAGTTTCCTTTCTGTTGAACAAGGTTGGTGGGAAATGGTATTTTGTTAATCCTCCCATTTCTTCAGTTGCTAAGGAACTGCATCAAGAGAATTTGGTAGGATTGGAACTTTTGTATAACAAGATTGTATATTTCAATACACTTAAAATTTCTTTTCTGTCCCATCCCACCCTTCCCCCACCTTAACAATCAGTCACTGTCATCCTGTTGCTCATCGATTTGTTCGAGTGGGCACCAGTAACATCTCTCATTGAGAGACTTATTGTTACTGTTTTTGGCATATCCAATATGCACGGGTAGCTTGCCAGGCTCTGCCGAGAGGGCTCCATACTCTCAGTAGCTTGCCAGGCTCTCCGAGAGGGGCGGAGGAATCGAACTCGGGTCGGCCGAGTGAATGGCGAACGCCCTACCGCTGTGCTATCACTCCAGGGCCCCACCTTAATTTTATTTATTTATTTTTATTTTTTAAATATTTGCTTTTTGGGTCACTTCTGACGATGCACAGAGGTTACTCCTGGCTCTGCACTCAGGAATTACTCCTGACGGTGCTGCTGGGGACCATATGGGATACTGGGAATCAAGCCTGGGTCGGCCGAGTGCAAGGCAAACGCCCTACCCGCTGTGCTATTGCTCCAGCCCCAATTTTTATACAGGACAGCATCACTGTCATCCTGTTGCTCATCAATTTGCTCGAGCAGGCACCAATAACATCTCTATTGTGAGACTTGTTGTTACTGTTTTTGGCATATTGAATATGCCACGGGGTGCTTGCCAGGCTCTGCCGTGTGGGCGATATACTCTGGGTAGCTTGCTGGGCTCTCCAAGAGGGGCAGAGGAATCAAACCCGGGCAAACGCCCTGCCCGCTGTGCTACCACTCCAGTCAGATTTTTCAATTTTTAAAAATGTTTTGCTTTTGGGGTCACACCCAGCAATGCATAGGGGTTACTGCTAGCTCATGCACTCAGGAATTACTCTTGGCGGTGCTCAGGGGGCCATAGGTGATGCTGGGAATCGAACCTGGGTCTTCCGTGTGCAAGACAAATGCCCTATCCACTGTGCTATTGCACCTTTATTTTAAAACTTCAGCTTACAAAGTTAATCACGATGATTTCTTACAGGCATTCAATATTCCAAGTCCAATCCCACTACCACTATCACCTTCTCTCTACCATACTCTTCAATTTCTCCAACCACCCACAAGCCAGCCTCCATAGTAGGCCTACACCAATTTATATTTCTTGTTACTATTAAATTACTAATGGAATGATCAAAAAATATTTCCTTAGAAAAAAATTAGTAAAAATTGTATCTCACCATGGGGACATTAAATCCTGTCTGAGAGATTACTAAAACCTTGTTATAAGTTAAGCCTTCTGTGTTAATGTTTTTGTTAATCGAGATCAGTTGGCTCCTATATTACATCCCGTCCAATCTGATGTGCCCCTACCAAATTGTCGGACAACTGTCGCACTGTTGTCCCGTTGTTCATCGATTTGCTGAAGTGGGCACCAGTGAGGTCTCCCTTGTGAGACTTGTTGTTACTGTTTTTGGCATATCTAATACGCCACGGGGAGCTTGCCAGGCTCTGCCATGTGGGCAGGATACTCTTGGTAGCTTGCCAGGCTCTCCTAGAGGGACAGAGGAATCAAACCCAGGTCGGCCGTGTGCAAGGCAAATGCCCTACCCGCTGTGCTATTGCTCCAGTCCTATCAGACAACACATTTAGAATTTATTTCTTCTTGATGGCACTTATTGAAAAGGATCCATTCTCAGAATTCCAGACTAGGGAAAGTGATGGGCTCACCAGGTGTCAATGGGAAGCCTCCATTTTTCTATTTTAGGTAGTAATCAGGTTCTTCAATATTTATCTAATTACTACCTGCCACTCTACGAAATTTCAGGATGACTAGACCAGGAACCCAAAGAAATTGGTCCCACACCACAATGTTAATATTGTACTTCCTGAGTATCTGATGCTTATAAATAGCAGGTATATCATTGATGTGCTGTTGGTGAATATAGACTAGCAAAAATCATGGGAGATTGACATTTAGGAATAAGTACCAATTCAGAGTTGTCCCCCAACTTTTCTGGATTCCAATAATAACTGTCAACCAAAGTGACTATTTTGTAGACAGCACCAGTAAATTGTATATATGAAGTGCTTACATGCTTGTTCATAGACTGGTCATGATACTTTAAAGTCATAGTTTCTTTTATAAGTTTTAATTACCACTTTCTGAGAGCTTGGACTTCTAATTAACTAGCTTTGGGGAAAAATCATCTTGTTCTTTTATGAACTCTGTAGATTAATGTATTATTTGGCATTAATATGCAAATATAATATCCTGGAGTTAAACCTATTAATTTATAAATTCACAGGGGGTGGGAGTGGATGGTTGTATCACATTCTTGTTGGTTATCTTCATTATCACAAAACCCCAAGCCTCTCTAAATGAATCTAATTCTTGTAAACAGTCAAAAGTTACTCAGAACTAAAGTGGGAGGAAGAAGAGGGAGAAAATGAAGTAGCATTTGTTGAGAGTTCACTCTGCAGAGCATTGGCTCAAACTCTTAAAACAAATCACATATAGCAATGTCCTTAATAATTTTGTAAACTAATTTTATTCATTTTTCAAAAACCAGGTCATGAGAACTGAAGGTCAGTTGAAGTAATTTGCTTAAGATTGTTGTGTGGACAAAAAAATTCAGACACTGGTTACTCCACCATCAGTGCTCACTTCTTACACTACAGAATATTACAATAGTTTTGACTGACAAAGGCAAGATGAGACTCTCAATGAGGTTACAGCATTTTATTTCCTACTGTGTTTCTTAGAATACAGTAGTATCATTTCTTTGTGTATGCTAGAAAAAAAACCTGTAGGGAACATCAACATGAAATGTTTGGGTTTCAAGGTAAACTAACATTTATCTAACCAAGTGTTGTAATCAAAATTGTCATAACATACCTCAAGTGTTTGTTTATAGTTATTTGATATAGAACAAATCCAAATTTGGTGTTAGCCTTGAATGTCAGTAGAGTTTCTGCCATGAAGCATTGTGAGGACGTGAAGGGTCGGGATGGGGGTGTTCAAATCTGAGTTTTTTGGGACTTCAACTGTGTTCTTTCCATCCTTCCTCTTTCAGATGTTAACACTTTTTTTTTTTTGCTTTTTTTTTGGGGGGGGTCACACCTGGCTCTGCACAGGGGTTACTCCTGGCTCTGCACTCAGGAATTATCCCTGGCGGTGCTCAGGGGACCATATGGGATGCTGGGAATCTAACCCGGGTCAGCCGAGTGCAAGGCAAATGCCCTACCCGCTGTGCTATCGCTCCAGCCCCTCAGATGTTAACACTTTTATTAGTAGTTTTGATGACTGTTCATGTTAAGTTCCCTAATGTCAAGTTTTAATGAACTTAAGTACAAAGGGTTATGTGGTCAATGAAAGTTTCATGTTAGTATGTTAGATACCAAACTTCTGATCCAAATCTTACTCTTAGTAGCTGTGGTACTAAACATGTAGCATGCATTTGGAAATGATAGCTGTCAGAGAATGGGATTACCTGGAAAAGGATGCAGTAAAGGCAATGACAGTTCTACACGTTCACTAACTACCAAGGACTTTATTATTTTTTTTTGTCTAAGCCTGAAATTCCAATTTGCATTCTTGACAGAGCATGAACATTTTCCCTTGGAGCCTCTTGTGTATCATCTGTACATGCTCCAAAGAAGAGTAAATGGATTTCAATTTGTTTTGAAGCATTTGTAGCAATTCTGTAGTCTGCCCAAGAGCAATAGAAGAGCTCAAACCCAAGCTAGTAGTAAACTCTATTTTGTGATTTTTACAATGAACTTAAAATACCTTAGCACAGAAACATGAACAAAACGACTGCTATGTAGGTGCATACTGAGTATTCTAAGTAATAGCTCTCACTATACCATATTAGTTCCAGATTTGCCTAGGTTTGAGCCTTCTGTTATTCAGACAATTTACAAAAATTTGCATTTTTCTCTTTTAGAGTTTGGAAGGGAGTGCCTGGGCTGGCAGGCATAGTGGACTCACACACTTTATTTTGCTATTTCTATTTTCTGCCCTTCCCCACCTTCCGGAAAGCTATTGATTCTTTCTGCCCCAGACTTCTTGCTCCATTGGAATCAGATCTGTGTATGTCTGAAAAAGTTATTCTAAATACTTCATTTTTTACTTAACCTTGGGATGGGTCAAGTAAGACAAAAGCCCTCCCTGGGTATTTGCTTTAGCAAAATGGGAAGTATATCTATGCCTTGGTGCTAAAAAGCATTTGTTGATGCATGTTCACTACAGAAAACTTGCCACTAATTCATAGTAATTCACTGATAAGGGGCTGCATGTGCTCTGCTTTTGAAAATCTGGAGAACTTCCCAGAAAATAAGCTTTCATTTCTCTCGCAACTCCAGCAAACCCACAACTTGATGCTGCAAAATAAGAAGAGTGAAAGGGGAGATACTTTTTCTATGAAAAACTCAGTGCTTTTGATATTTATTTTAGGACGAATAATCAGATGCTCCAAATAATTTCAGAAAGAGGAGAAAATATTTCAGATAACCTTTTCTTATTTATTCTCCAAAATAGCTTACACCCAAATAAGGTGTTTTCATATTGGGATATTTGAAGGCATTGTCTTTCTCTGGTATTGTACTTATATATTTAAAAAATGAGGAGGAAGATAGTATTGAAAATTACAGCAATTGCAGGGATGTATTGAACCAAAGGGGTAAACAAAAATGTTTAAAGCTTGTATCTAGAGATGAAAAATAATTACTGGTAAGAATTTCTAGTGAGCATTTGAAAAATACCTCTACCCCCAGCCCCCAAATGTTAATTATGAAGCACTAAGCAGGTGGCCAGTCTCTGTCTCTTTAGTTCAAGAACTATATAATGCTGTGTCAAAAATAAACTGGCATTAGGACCTTTGTGGAGTGTGTGCGTGGCGTGCGTGTTTTGTGTGTAGAGGTATGCTTGTGATGAAAGGTTGTTTAGAGCTGTTTTATAAAGAAGTTTGATTTTGTGATTTTTAAAATGAATATTTATTTGGAGACCTCTTAGGGTAATTTAAAAGATGTATTACTTTCCTTGTATTTAATGAAATCTATTGTCGATGTACTAATGAATCCTGGTTTACAACATCTTAAATACTTGATCACTGAAAAGAGAGAAAGTGGAAAAAAAAAGAGAATAAAGTGTGTTAGATTGAAAGGAGTTTGCCTCGTAGTGTTTTTGTTTGTGTGTTTATTCAAAGAACTGGATCAATAATGTCTACGTGATCAGCTCCCATCCCCTCCCCCAATGCATACTGTTGGGGTTAGGTATGTGATTGGATTCAGTTGCCCTCTACTTACTCTGGAAAATGGCAGACGTCACCTCCCTTCTACAAGTCTCTCCCTTCTATAAGCCCTCAGCACGACTTCCAGGTACACTGTTGGGGCTGTCGTTTTAAGAACCTGCTGTAGTCCGTTTTCATCTTGTTACCAAAGAGAATGATTTTAAATCGTCCACTGTACATCTATCCGAATGGAAACAGACTTCGAGCTTGTAGGATGGTGTGCCCTGAGAATGGTTTCTATCCAGGCAGGGAGGCTGAGTCAGGCTGCCCTCCCAGTCTCGGGGCCTTCACAGCACAGCCATTGATTTCTCATTCCCGTGACGTGTTCTTCTGGATCTGTTCCGCACAGTGTCTCGGGGACCTCCCAGCTCCCAACAACTGAAGCGGGGTCTTCTGGAACACGTAGGATTGGTTTAGAGCCCTGGCAGTTACTGCGGCCAGGAAGAGTCCAGAGAGAAGACCGAAGGTTGTTTTGGTCGTTTGTTTTTCTCAGCCTTGAACTGACTCCTGATCTGATGCTCCCATGCAGGGTGAGCTGTGCTTCCAGAGCTGCTGCGACCATCCAGGCTGCATCGGTGGCGGTGCAAGCCTTGGGTTCAATTCTCAGCACACACACACACACACACACACACACACACACACACACACACACACACACAACCGGCTGGGATCCTAGAAGTGTAAGTCAGTGGCAAGTATTGGGTGGGGAGTAATTACTGCCACATAGTTTCCTGTGGTCATTAAAAAATGTTTTCCAAAGAAGACCAACTTATACACCCAAAAATTGGTAACAAAAAGGGGAATCTCAAACACATAAAAAAGAATTATTTCCAGAGGAGTAAATAAAAGTGGTTAATAAAGCAATCGAAGCTACTCAGTTGTTGTTGTGTACCTCTGTGTGTTGGGGTGATGCTCAGGGTGGGGGAGGGGAGCTCTCCTAGTAATTCTCCATCACACCAGCCGGCAGTTGAACCTACATCTATCTGAAAGCAGGTCAGTGTCCTGCTTTCAGGGGATTATTACCCAGGCTGCCCCTATGGCACTCAGGGGACCCATAGTGCCAGGAACCACCCAAACTGGAAAGGGCTGTGCATCTTAACCTCGGAACCGTCTCTCCAGGACATTCCCCCAATCTCCATGGAATAACAGATTGTTGCTAACGGGACCCAAGATGGGCCTGAGACGGAGACAAAACAGGTGTTTGCACCCAGCCACCAGGAAGCAGCCCTGGAGTCAAATGTTCTTCTGAAAACAGCATTTTCCCTAAAATACCGGTTGGGAGCAGGAGGTGTGGAAGCCACAGAAATACAGCATGGAGCTCTCCATGTGGCTATATTTAGAGCCCCACCTTAAGCAGCTTGGTGGGACACGGCAATTTCCGTCTCTCACTCCATCACACCTACCGAGTCACAGTGGCCCAATACAGGAACTGTTGGCAGGGGTCGGGTGGGGCACACACACGTGTGTGTGTGTGTGTGTGTGTGTGTGTGTGTGTGTGTAGGGTGCTAGAAGGGAAGAGGGAGTATGCAGCTGTGCTGACTTCAGGATAAACGCAGGTGTCCTGTCTGGGTGTTTTTCCTCACTTCAGGCATCTATCAAGGGAACATTTAAGCAAAGAGCAAACCATAGCCTTGCCCTAAACTTGTCATTTTCTCAACTATGCACATAAGTTAGGCAAAAGGATTTCTTTGGGATTTCTTAAAATACCCCACTTTTTTTTTTTGAGTCACACCCAGTGATGCTCAGGGGTTACTTCTGGCTCTGCACTCAGGAATTACTCCTGGCGATGCTCAGGGGACCATATGGGATGCCCAGGATTGAATATGGGTAGGCCTCATGCAAGACAAATGCCCTACTGATTGTACTATCACTCCAGCCCCATCCGACCCTTTCTTTTTTATTTTTTTAAATGAATCACTGGGGCCCACAGCGCAAACTATACCACTTTTCTGTCGCTGGAGACCAGGAGGCACCCAGCCATGAATGTGGATCATGAAGTTAACCTCTTAGTAGAGGAAATTCAAATTCTAGGTTCAAAAAGTAAGTATTCGGCCAGAGGAAGACTGTACAGGATTTAAGGCACTTGCCTTACATGCAGCCAACCCTGGTTTGACCTCTGGATTGCATATGATTCCCTGAGCATTGCCATGACTAAGCTCAAGCATGGTTGAGTATGACCCTGAAATTCCAAAACCAACAAAAGTATTGTTGTAAGTGTTGAGTTGGAGAGAGAGCATATGTTTCCCTGAGCATTACCATGACTAACCCTCAAGCATGGCTGGGTATGGCCCCCCCAATCCAAACACCAATGAAAGTAAGTGTTGGGTTCAAGAGAGCATAGGAGGTAAAGTGCTTGCCTTGCAGGCCGCTGGCCCAGGTTTTATATATAAAGTATATAAGGTATATAAGATTCCCTGAGTACTGCCAGGAGTCATTCCTGAGAACAGAGCCAAGAACAGCTCCTGACACTGCCAGATGGGTTCCAAGCTTTCCCCTCTCCCAAACAAAAATAAAAAGTAAGTATTCTGACATGGATGCCTAGTACCTTGTGTCCTCAGAGCACACACAACCGAATTTGTGGTAGGAACCTGGGAAGGGATCAGCTAGGGCTTCAGGACTGCCGGAGAACAGCTAAGAACTGGCCCCTAAGAACTACCTTCAGCTGAAGATTTGGTGTGACCTCAATGTTTTAAGACTCTCTCCCTTTTTCTTTCTTTTAAAGCTTCCCCTTTCTCTCTTTTCCTTTCAACATTACCATCTGGATAGAGATGCTTCTGTAGTTTTGGTGTATGGGTGCCAAAAAATCTACTGCTAATTGCACAAAGCCAAAAAAGCAATGGGGATCGATACTGTTGCTCACTTTTGAATTTTAACATCAAAGTTTGATGTGGTTTCAACTCTTAGTACCCATATAAGTCAGTAGAAAGCTAAAACCATTTCTTTGACCTTCTTGAATGGCTAAGGTCCCAGGATTGAGCAAAGTATGAGCCTGCCATAGATCAAGCTCTTCCAGCCAAAAATGGTAGTGCGGCTTTAGAAATCAGCCGAAGTGTCATCTTTGCCAGGCTCCAGGAGTCCGGTGTCGGGCAGTTATCGTTAGTTGCAGGAGAGCGACACCTAATGGTCATTATGGAAAACATACCTAATTAAGCGCAGTCCTTTAGTTCCTGGATTTGAGTTGTTTTTGCTGTGTAGTAACCAGGTACCTTTCTTCTTCTGCAGGAACCTAGGAATGACTGCACTGAATTTTGTTCTGACCTTACATCAACTTCACTGTCAGAGGTGGGAGGTGGATAATGTGAGGGATGGAAAATTGGGAGAGGGTGCTGATTTGACTATTTGTGGGGGGGCTCAAAATTCAGAACTGAACTTGGCTTTGAAATAGTTCCATTTGTCAGCATAAGAAGGAGACACTTCTCAGCCGGAGACCTCAACACCTCTTTAGCATTGGTCTCTCTAATGCTCAGTCCTTTTCAGTGCCTTCCCTAATATTAGGGAGCAGGGACTCCCCAGTACCCAAGAGAAAAAAAGAATCTGATTTTCAGTAGGCCTTCTCTGTAGTTCATATGCCCATGGGTGCATTTAGAAGTGCTATGCTGGTGAGGTTTTTTTGTTTGCTGGTTTGGCTGGTAGATGGCTCTTTTTTTGTTTGGGGGCCACACCCAGCGGTGCTTAGGTGTTACTCCTGGTACTCAGGCTCTGGACTGTGGTGGTGCTCCGTGGATGGAATGCAGGTGGGCTGCATACAAGGAAAATTCCTTACCTCTGCACTATTGCTCTGGATCCTGTGCTGGTGGAGTGTTTAGTGCCCACCCACAAAACAGGATGAGGTGAGTTGAGTCGAGCAGCATCGTCAGCATGCTTCATCCTTTCAGCACATGTGGATTGGCACTTGGCCTGCATCCATGCCCAAGGACCAGCCGGTCTAACCAAGGAGATCAACCAGTAGTTTTCAACTTTTCTCCCTAGTGTTTGAAAGTGTTCGACTAGACCAGCACACATAGTGGACACATTAGGTATTTGTCTTAGTACAAAATGGGAGGAGATGGGGGGACTAGAGAGATAATACAGTGGGTGGGGCCCTAGCCTTGCACTCACCTGACTTGGGTTCAATTCCCCACATATGGGAATATGGTCTCCTGAGCCACCAGGAGTGCAGAGCCAGAGGTAAGCCCTGAGCAGCACCGGGTGTGGACCCCAAACCAAACCACAACACACCAAGCCAAAACAAGATAGGAGAAGGAGCAAGGTGATGAATGTGGACGGTTCTTCTCACTCTGTTGACCCCAAACAGCCTCAGTGTTTCCTTCATTGGGGAAAGATTCAAAGTGGGAAAGCTCGAAGTCTGGGGTGAGATGGGGTGGGGGCGCAGGAAAGTTTACATGGAAGGAAATGGCAAAATCTGACTAGGTTGAGAATGGATGAGATTTCAGCAGATTGAGGAGATCACTGGGGCTCTTCTACAGGAGAGTTGGTGCAGAGTTCAAGTCAGGCTGGGAGAAGAAGCACAGATCCAGGCGAATGTGGTATTGACCCATGAGGGGGTTAGAGGAGCAGGAAGAGCCGTGCAAGACGTAGGCTTCATGAAGATGATTTTAGAGCTCACTCAATTATTGCCTTACAACAGAATAATACCTAGTCAAACACTCTAGAAACAATTCGTGTTGGTGTGGATGTGGCGAAAAGGAACCCTCATTCACTGCTGGTGGGAATATTGCCTGGTTCAACCCCTATGGAAAACAGTATCGGGGTTTCTCAAAAAAAGTAGACCAGAGCTACTTTTTGATACTACAACCCCAGCAATTTCACTTCTCTGCAGCCACCCCCAAACACAAAAGCATTTATTTAAAAGGACATGTGCACACCATTATTCATTGCAGCACTCAGGACAATAGCTAGAAAAGAGTTCAACCCAGGTGTTCAGATAATAAAAATGTATTATAAACACATTATAAAACCAAGCTCCCAGAAGAGAGCAACGCAGAGTCTCTTGCCACCGCGCCTGGCTGTCTTCACCAGGGCCCCTCAAAGGGGGGCGGGTTTAGTTTCCCTCCCCACCCCGAGCAGAGCCCCAGCATCTGAAGACCTCCGGAGCCCAGCCACAGCCATGCTCAAGGCCCCTCTCCACACGTTCAGATGAGCCTCATGCATGAAGGAACCAGCAGAGAAACCTAGGTGTGTGGGACCCAGAGCTGAGATCTCCAAGCCTGCTCAGATTGGGACTGGGCCTCTTCTGCCCAGATCCCCCCATTTTCCAGTAGCTAGGCGGTTACACCCAGGAACTGCCCTCCCCGCCCCCCCCCTCCCCCCCCCCCCCGCCACCATGTAATCCTATCCAACATGCAGAGACTATAAAACCAAGCTCCTGGAAGTCTTTTTTTTTTTTTTTTTTTTGCTTTTTGGGTCACACTCGGCAATGCACAGGGGTAGTTCCTGGCTCTGCATTCAGGAAGTACTCCTGGCGATGCTTAGGGGACTATACGGGATGCTGGGAATTGAATCCGGGTCAGCTGTGTGCAAGGCAAACGCCCTACCTGCTATGCTATGACTCCAGACCCTCCCGGAAGACATCTTATAGCCTAGTTCTTCCTCTCAGAGAACCTGGCAAGCTCCCCATGGTGTATTCATATGCCAAATACAGTAACAATGGTGGGTCTTATTCTCCTGACCCTGAAAGAGCCTCTAATGTGGCTACTTTGGGAAGGAAGAGTAAAGAGAGGCTGCTAAAATTTCAGAGCTAGGATGAATGAAGATGTTACTGGGCCTGCTCGAGCAAATCACTGATAAACGGGACGATAGTGATAGTGATAGTAATAGACACACAATGGAGTACTACGCAGCTGCAAGAAATGAGGAAACCATGCAAATCACTACAATTTGGATGGAACTGGAAGATATCTTGTTAAGCGAAGTAAGTCGGAAGAGGGACAAATATCAGATGATCTCTTTTATTTGTGGTATATAGAATAATATGATAGGCTGCAATGATAGTACAGTGGGTAGGCATTTGCCTTGCACATGGCAGACCTGGGTTTGATCCTCAGCATCCCATATGGTCCCCTGAGCACTACCAGGAGTGATTCGTGAGTGCTGAGTCAGGAGTAACCTCTAAGCATTTCTGGGTGTGATGCAAAAAGAAAAAAAAAAGGAATAATATGACAAGGTAACAAAAGTGGGAAAATCCCATATATATATATATATACATATATATATAAAACTATATATATAGTTTTATATGGAAAACTATGGAGACACCAGTAAGTATGGGACCCCAAACTACAATAATCAAACTGAAAAAAAAAATTAAGAAGGTGAGCCAGATAGGTATGTGGGATTTGTGACTGAAGTCTCCAGACTCACACGGAATCAGGAATGGGTGACCTCCCCCTATCTCCCTGTGCTTCTGGTAGCCTGGCAGTTATGCCCAGGAACTGCCTCTGGTGTCATATAAGCTCATTAACGGCATTATCCAGAGACTCACAAATCTTTTGAAAGAGAACAACACAGAACAATATGCCACAGAGATGCCTCTGGACCCCAAAGTCAATATCCAAAAAAAAAAAATTAAACTTACCTCAGATATATAACTATATTAAAAAATTTAGAATTCCTGGAGCTTGTGGCCGTATGACATTTTATACACTACACCACTGATGTACCAAGAGTAGCACACCACATTTGATGCGGTGTAAAGTAGAAGGCAACCAATCTCAGGGAAAAAATATATGTATGTATGTATGTATATATGTGTGTGTATGTAGGGGGACTGGAGTGATAGCATAGCGGGTAGGGCATTTGCCTTGCATGTGGCTGACCTGGGTTTGATTCCTCTGTCCCTCTCGGAGAGCCCAGCAAGCTACCAGGAGTGTCCTGCCCGCACGGCAGAGCCTGGCAAGCTCCCTGTGGCATATTTGATATACCAAAAACAGTAACAACAAGTCTCACAATGGAGACGTTACTGGTGCCCACTTGAGCAAATTGATGAACAACAGGACAACAGTGCTACAGTGATACATATATATATATATAAAAAATGTATGTATATTATATATATATATATATGTTAGCACACAAGGCTCAACCTTTAACAAAATGTTAGTAATCTCTTAATCAAGGATTTAACGGCTCCAGGGTGAACTACAACAATCTTCACACTTCTCCAAGGAAACTTTTTGGGATCACTTTTAGCAGATTATTAAGAACAAGGAATACAAATAAATTATTTATGTCCTGCTTTGGGGGCAGGTTTTGGGGGGAAGGTTGAAAATGAAGGTTCAAATGACCATTTGAAATATGGTCGTGGGAAGGTTTAATAGTGGTGGTTATTGGTGTTGGAATATTAGATGTAATAAATTATTGTGAACAACTTTGTAAAAATAAAATTGAAAAAAAGAAGGTGGGCTGGGGGTGGGAGGACATTGGTGGAGAGAAGTGAACACTGACAGTGACACTGGTGTTGGAGCACTGTTTACCCAAAACATGATTATGGACATGTTTGTAAGTCAAGGTGCCTCAATAAAAAATAGTTTTATAACGTCACTCAAGGAGTTCAGAGGTGTAGCTGAGAGGGGAGTGCCTGCCTTGCAGCCATGAAGCTAAATTCAATCTTGGGCACTGTCCCGTGCCAGGTGTGATCCAATCCCAGCCACCCTCAGTGAGCACCAAAACCAAGTGTTTGTGACCTCTTAGCCATAGCAGTAACCTCGAAATAGGGGAAACATAGAAATATTTAGATGTAACATCCCAGGAGGCCCATGTGGCAGTGCTGGTGGGTTTGCTGAAGCAGACAGGGGTTGGAGGGGGCCACTGGGTCCCAGAGCCCCAATACAGACTCCCCAGCAGCCTCTGTAAGAAGCCCTGTGGGCTCCAGTGAAATAGTGCGGACCACAGTGCAGTACCAATTGCCTGAATTATAAACCAAAGATCTTGGCTCTAACTCTTAATCAATCTTGCAAAATACCAGTCGGAGTAATCTGCTTTTTGCCAAATGGGAACCCATGATGTTGTCTCTTTTCCCTGATTTGTTTTTCTTTTTGGGTCACACCCAGCGATGCACAGGGGTTACTCCTGGCTCTGGAC
This sequence comes from Sorex araneus, assembly GCF_027595985.1. Classification (NCBI taxonomy): domain Eukaryota; kingdom Metazoa; phylum Chordata; class Mammalia; order Eulipotyphla; family Soricidae; genus Sorex; species Sorex araneus. The sequence continues at coordinate 77,946,686 of NC_073303.1, forward strand.
TCAGGAATTATCTCTGGAGGTGCTCGGGGGACCATATGGGATTTTGGGAATCGAATCCGAGTTGGCCATGTGCAAGGCAATTGCCCTACCCACTGTGTGCTATTGCTCCAGCCCCTTCCCTGATCTGTTGTATGCACAATACACAAGTTTAAATGGAGGCAGTGGAGAAAGAGTGGCCCTCATCTTTGATAAATTTCCCTTTTCTAAATGGGGTGGAGTGGGCCCTCAGTACACCAGCGCAGCCCCTCATGGGCATCAGCTTCCGTACGCAAAAAATAAGGCCCCTTGACTAGTCACTCCCTAGGAGGAGGACTTCGGACTCGGAAAGTCTCTCTCATGCACTTTGCACATGGTAGGTGCTCCATAATAAGTCACTATTACTTTTTTTTTTCCTTTATGGGTCACACCTGGCGATGCTCAGGGCTGACTCCTGGCTCTGCAGTCAGGAATAACTCTTGGCAGTGCTTGGGGGACCATATGGGATGCTGGGAATGGAACCTGGGTTGGCCGCGTGCAAGGCAAAAGCCCTACCTGCTGTGCTATCGCTCCAGCCGCCACACTATTAAAATTTTATTTTTGACTTAGTGACTGTATCTGCTATGACAGGCTTACTTATTTCCCCCCCAGATAATTCATTTTTCTTATTAAAGTACCGTGATTTACAAAGTTATTCATTGTTGAGTTTTAGACATACAGTGCTCCAGCACTGATCCCACCAACGGTGCAGGCTTAGTTCTGGCTCTCTGCACATCCCTCCTGGGATTGCTCCGGGGACCGCATGCAGTGCCAGAGATCCCACCTGGGTTAGCTGCATGCAAGGCAAGGGTCTTAACCTTGGTGCTGTCTCTCAGATCCGTAAATAGAGACAAACTAAATAGGATTTTTCTCCAGGATTTGACATAGTCATGTGTGATGGCAAAACACCGAGAAGGAGGGCAGAGATACATCTTTGGACAATGCTCTTTTCTTCATGGCACTGCTATTGACGGAATTGGGCTACTCAACTCCTAGAGAGGCTATAACTTTCAGTGTGACTCCATGTGAAACAGGATCTTTGTAAAAGCTAACTAAGCCTTCATCTGGTCTGAATGGAGTCTTCCAATAAGACTGGTATCTTTGGGGTACCAGGGTTGCCAATACACAAAGAAGAGGCTATAGGTGACAATGAAAAAAGAAAGCCATCTGCGAGCCTAGGAGAATCTAAACCCATCAACACTCGTGTTTTGGACGGCAGCCGCCCAAACTCAGAAAATCAGTTTAAAATGTTTGTGCCATCCAATCTGAGGTATTTTGTTTTCACAATCTTAGCTAACTAAGAAGGTTTCTACAATGATCCAAGGATTAAATTGGCAGGTACCAAAGTCCTTTGCACACCGCTGCCTCCCTGCCCTTGCATTATTGACAGTTCAGGTTGTTACCCTTCTTTTTGAAGGGGAGAAAAGTCAGGAGATCTGATGCAGATAGAATTGCAAGGAGCTTGTCATTCCGGAAGTTAAAGTCTTGGAGGGTAGTTAGGTATCCAGTCAAGTGCAACAGTTTCCCAAAGAATGCAAACTGCTCTTGGGTGCTGGGTTCCTTTGCTTTTGAAAAACTCCATTTATACTGCCTCCCTAGGACCATTACATAATTTGTGGGTTCATTAAAAAATGATAGCACAAGATCCCTTGTTAAAAGACTATGAAAAATTTCAAGCTGGCAGCAACAAAGAATAAAATGGAGTACTGGTCCTGTGTGGATTGGAGCAATAGCACAGCGGGTAGGATGTTTGCCTTGCATGTGGCCAACCCAGGTTCAATTCCTCCATTCCTCTCGGAGAGCCTGGCAAGCTACTGAGAGTATCCCGCCCACATGGCAGAGCCTGACAAGCTACTCATGGCATATTTGATATGCCAAAAACAGTAACAACAAGTCTCACAATGGAGACGTTACTGGTGACCCTTGAGAAAACTGATGAACAATGGGATGACAGTGTGACAGTGCTACAGTGCTATGGTCCTATGAGGTCGTATAAGTGGCAGATCTGGAAATGACTCTAGCACTTTTTCTGCCATATGCTTTTTGACAGCAATGAGGCAAACCTATGTTGAAATCATTAATGTTGGAATGTTCTAGACACACTGATTTGGTGCTAATATTACCAACATGGCTGATATTGATTTATGAGGGAATACTCATAAGAACTAAGATCAGAATACAACTTTACATGCAAGAAATAGTCATATCATAAAAACTTGGTTAAGTTCATTTCTCTGAAGCAGGTAAAGTTTAAACATCTTTATTTCAAGAAATATTGCTTCTAGACTTTCCTGAAGCCAGAATTGTTCTATAAAAGTATCACAGATTATTACACAAGATTAAAAAAAACAGTATGTTTCCCAGTAACTTGAGACCTTTTTACAAAGTACACCATTCATGACCATAAATATGTTTCTTCTGCCATTCAATTGGTGATACACACATCTGATATAGAACTAGTTAATTTTAACATATGTACAGTCTATGATAGACTTAAAGTTATCAAAGATTGAACTGTAATATCAAATTTTCTTTAAAAGAGTTTACCATAAACACTTAAAGAAAACAATATAATTTACCTATGTATTTGAATTATCTAAAAATAAAAAGAAAATCGTGGTTAAGCTAAAAAAAATATAACCTTCTTGGGAAGTCAATTAGGCTACTGATAACACTCAGTGAGGTAATCCTTTTGCTGGTATTGAAAAACCTAATGCATGACAAATACATTTTCAAGAAAACAGATTTTCAAAGCTGTTTTGAATCATGCCTTTAAAAAACCAGAACTTGGTGAAGGCCTTAAAAATAATCATACAACACATACAGTGTGTTTGTTATGAAACATTATAAGTTTGTTTTATTGAAAAAATTTCATTCTATAAATTCGAAACTAAACTTATCTTCTCAACACTTAAGCTCATAAAGCCAGGTTAAGAAAGCAAAACAAAGATTAGAAAAGAGCTTCAGTCCTTCTATCCTGTTAAGAAAATAATAAAAAAATTATCAATTTTAAGTATATGATGAACATTTTGAGGTCGGGACAGAGAAAGCAGGCAATCTTTGTTTTTTCATTTATTTGTACTGCCAACACCTTTAACCAGGCCTTTCTGCTAATTGATTTTAGCAAGTCAAAGTAAAACACATGCACTATTTTCTGGCAAAAAGTTTTACATTTAACAATATGTGGATTCATACTGTGTGTCATCCGTGGGGGGTCTATTTAACTCTGTCACATTGATAGCAATCAGTGAGACTGACAAGTCTGATTTTCTTTCTTTTCTTTTTTTTTTTTTTTAAAAGATTAATCAAATAGAAATGGCACTCTGATCTCAAAGTGTAAAAACTTTGACTCCAAATGACGCCACTGAGAAATTCCAGTGGCTGAAATCAAAACCACATTTCACAGGCAGTGGAAAGTGTGCTGAAAGACTCAGATGTCAAATTTCAGATACTCCTTAAAGACATAAACCTAGCCATCTTGACTGGATAACTTTTTTTTTATATGCATGGCCCTAGAGCTTCTGAAAGATAATACTGTTTTTAGTATGCCCCCCCCATCCCCAACAAAGAAACAAGTACAAATTGATCTCTTTTCTACTCTTGACCAACAGTGAGCTACAACACCGAGTCCTGTGTGCATGCTATTCCCATGCACACATCCTACTCTACACATGTAACAAGCGTAGCTTGGAATGTTGGTGGTCATGATTTGTTCTATTGGTTTATTAATCAGAAGTTTAAAAAAAAATACTGTGTGCAAGATAGGGTGACAATGCCATCTAATCGGAGGAGAGTGGGAGAGAGGCGCTGCCTTCGGCACCCGGGAAGCCCTCTGCGGTGTGATTCCCTCCCACCTCGTTCACCATCCACTTCACACTGCTGGAGGGACCAGGCTGCTTCCTGATGGGCACATCGGTGGCAGGATGAACAGACTCAACCCCAGAATACACAGGAAGATGCAGCTGATCTTTGAACGCATGTTCTTCTAAACCACCATGCTGGGTGAATCCATTCCTGTGCCCGCTCAGGGACTGCAGAATGGGGCCAGGCGGGAGCACTGGCTCCATCAGGCCATTGCCGCTAAAATTGGTTTCCAGATGATTCACCTCTTTCTGCTCCATCCATTTCTCGGTTTTGTGATTTCTCCAGTGTTCAGAATTCAGGCGACCGACTTCTGGAATGTCATTGTTCCATTCAAGTGTGCTATCTGGACTGAATGTTGGTTTGTTCAAATGCAGGGTTTGCAGGTCAGCTGGCCAAGACAAATGGGGTGCTTTCCCTACCATACGCATCAGGGCTTCTTCATCTGACTCAGGGGAGGCCAACTCTCCGGGCACTGAGAGCTCGGGAGATTCAGCCAGGAACCCCTCACTCTCATTAGCTTTACTTTGCTCATGGTGACTGTTCAGCAGTGCAAATACTCTATCTACATCCTTCAAGTAATTAGTCCAGTCACCCGGACTAAGTCTATAGTCTTGTCTGTACTCATAGACACTTTCATTTACACTGTATAAATCCTCCAGGCCTTGCCAGTTGACATCTGCTGCGAGATCAGGCAGATTAACCTTCCCATCCATCCCATAACTGTCCTCTGTGAACAGAGAGAGGAACGACAAATATTAGTGGAGAGAACATTTCCTACTTGTTGAAAGCAACTTCATGTATGTTTACAAGACAAATTAATTTAAAAATATGACACTAGTTATTTCCCCCAGTAATGTGAGGTTTTATTGAGGATGTCATTTTCCCTACTAAGGAGAGGTCCTACGTTATGTTTGTATGGTAACACAAATTCAGAAAGAGGTTTAAATGAGCAAAGACAAGGAGGCACAGTTGAGGCTGGAAATGCACTGTGTGGAGGGCTTTTGTTCTACTTCTGGCTCTATTCATGCCACCTCTAGATACCTGAACTCAAGGAAGGGATTTCCCTGAGTCTTGGTACTCTGTCAAATGTAAGAATAGTTCTGTGATAAAAGTTTTGCTACTTATAGAATTACTGGGTGAGTGATAAATTCAGAGGCATTTTAATATAATGGGCAATGCTCAGTAAGACATTTTTATTTTCTACTCTTTGTCATTCAGTATAAAATGCAAATACACATGCAGTTTAACTCATTGACTCAAATTCTTGTTTCTATTTCTTTGATTTTTTTTGTTCTTGCTGTAAGAGAGTCTAAATTTTAAAAGTTCAAAAAGTCCTAGGTTTTAAAAGTTTTAAGTCTGCCTTTGAGAGCTTTTCTTAGCATACAATGAATGCAACAACTTTCTCTCCAAACTTTCTACCTCACCATCATGACTATAGTCCCACAGAAAATTTTTCCAGTTGTGCCCAAGTACAATTCAGAAAGAGATGGCCTGGTTTAATACAATGAGTTGCACACAGAGCCATACAGATCAGCAGGAAGTATAGCTATACAAAAAAACACATCCTCAATATAACTAGAGTACAGAACATTTTATATATACTCTTCAAAAGACCTGTAAGTTTAAAAAAATGTTAGTGCCGAATACCAGTAGAGCTGTAGGTCTCACTTTGGGCAAAGGCCCTGGGAAAACAGTGTGGAGGAAGGAAGGAAGGAAGGAAGGAAGGAAGGAAGGAAGGAAGGAAGGAAGGAAGGAAGGAAGGAAGGAAGGAAGGAAGGAAGGAAGGAAGCATGGAAGGAAGGAAGCACGGAAGGAAGCACGGAAGGAAGGAAGGAAGGAAGGAAGGAAGGAAGGAAGGAAGGAAGGAAGGAAGGAAGGAAGGAGGAAGGAAGGAAGGAAAGAGGAAGGGAGGGAGGGAGGGGAGGAGAGAAGAAGGGAGGGGAGGAAAGAAAGAAAGGAAAGAAAGGTAGGAAGAGGAAGGAAGGAAGGATTTGAAGCCACTGCTGTAAAGAATGCTAACCTAGAGTATAAAATATTATGATGGTCCAGTGATCTCAGGGCTGACCCTGAGGGGGAAACTTAGAAGTGTGTAAGAACCAAGTTGGCAGTCTTTGAAAGACATTGCTTCAGAGAGAAAATGATCCAAGGGAGAGAAATATCTTTTAGAAATTGAGTAATAATAATGGAATACTATTCAGCTATGAGAAAAGATGAAATCTTATAGTTTGTTGCAATCTGAATGGAACTGGAGGGAGTCATGCTGAGTGAAGTGTGAGAAAGTAAAGAGTAAATGCCAAATGATCTTGCTCATATGCAGAGGAGAAAAGAAAGAAAAAAAAAGGATCAGACAATTCCCAGTCGAAATAAATCCTGAGACATGATCAATAGAACTGGAACTGAGGGTGTGGAGAGGAGACAGAAAAGACGGTGGGGTAATGATGGAGGATCTGCAATCAATAGTGATCTGTAATTACAAAATAATAACTTTGATATCATTTTAAACTACCAGTGCTGGCACGAATGTGGGGAGAAAGGGACTCTCTTTCACTGTTGGTGGGAATGCAGACTTGTTCAACCTTTTTGGAAAACAATATGGACATTCCTTAAAAAACTAGAAGTTGAGATCCCATTTGGTGGTGCAAAAAAGCACAGTAGAAATGACACCTGCACCTATATGTTCATTGCAGCACTGTTCAAAATAGCCAGAATCTGAAAACAACCCTAGTGCCCGAGAATAAACAACTGGTTAAAGAAACTTTGGTGCATCTACACAATGGAATACTATGCAACTATTAGGAAAGATAAAGTCATGAAATTTGCTTGTAAGTAGACAGACATGGAAAGTATCATGCTGAGTGAAATGAGTCGGAAATAGAGGGACAGACATAGAATGATTGCATTCATTTGTGGAATATAAAATATCATAATATGAAACTAACACCCAAGGACAGTAGAGACAAGGGCCAGGAAGATTGCTCCATGGTTGCAAGCATGCCTCAGGAGCTGGGGAAGAAGACAGCTGGGATAGAGAAGGGATCATTAAGTCAATGATGGTTAGAGGAATTGCTCAGGATGGGAGATGTGTGGTGAAAGTAAATAAAGGACCAAACATGATGGCCTCTCAGTATTGCAAACTATAATGTCCATAACTAGATAAAGAGTAAGAGGGAAATTGTCTACCATAGAGGCAGGGGTAGGGGTGGAACGGTGGGTGGGGGGACGGAAGAGGAATACTGGAACATTGGTAGTGGAAAAGGTACACTGGTGGAAGGATGGGAGGATGGGAGGATGGTTGAAGGATGGGAGGATGGGAGGATGGAAGGATGGAAGGATCATGTATGAGTGATCATGTACATGATCATGTACAGTTACAGCTTTGTAACTGTAGCTCATGGTGGGTGATTCAATTAAAAAAAAAACACCCAACTTCTACAACATGACCTTGAAGGTAACTGCAAAAAAAAATTATTGTAAGCTATAATACCTCAATAATTGTTTTTAATAAAAGGAATTGCCTGATAAAGAATGAAAGGAAGAACAAAGAATAGGTGGGCATACAGTGGGTTAATTTCAAGGCCTATATAAGAAAAAAGGAACAAAAAAATTGCAAAAGCACAAAACCACCCCTCCTGAACAAACTAAAAAGAGGAAACAGAAAATGTACTGGGTTACAATTAAAATGATACAATGGAACAAGAAGTTTTACAAATACTTCAAATTCAGGAAATTAACAAATGCAGCTTAAATGTATACCAAATTATTGCAAAATACAAATAATAAGAGTAAAAAATCAACTATCTTAAAAAAATCTCTGCCAAAATAAGCATAAAATAAAGGGAACCATCATAAATCATTGCCAAGTAAATTTAGTGTTCTTATTGGAGCAGATGAGGATGTGAAAATTATCTAAGTCAGAAATTAAAGTATGAATCAAGGATCTTCTATCCAGCCTTCCCTCTTTCAAGTAGCGATACTAGAGAAAAGCAGGTTTGAAATGTGAGGAGGCAGGTGTGACCCAAAAAGAAAAAAAAAAAAGAAACAGGGGCTAGGGACATTAAATTGCATAACTTAAAAGACAACCAACAGTGAAAAAAACCACAGATCTTAAAAAGTTTCAAAGGACTGAAAGAATTTACATATTTATAAGGAAGAATCTATCTGCTGAAGATGCAGTAGGAAACAAATAGAATTATATTTGGACTGGAGATCTAGTACAGGGGCTAAGGTGCTTGACCTGCTTGTGGCTGCCACATCTTCAATTCCAGGTCCTCAGGGGACCACATACAGTGGTGGCCACATACTCTATGTGGTCCCCTGAGGACCACCAGGTATGGCACCCCACCTCCACCAAAAAAGAAATAGAAAATAATCAATTCAAGACAGGTCAAAAGTGCTAAAAATAAAAAAGAATAAAAAAGAACTAAATATAAGATCAGTAACTTCTGACAATTGAAGTTACATATTCTCAAACACATAGGAACTCATAGGGCTTGAGTGTATATTAGATCACAAGGAATGAATCAATAAGTTGCATACATGGAATAATGACGATACTTTGCTATAATGCAATAACTAGAAATAAAATTAAAGCAGGAAAACCTAGAAATGACAACCCTATTAACTATCTTCTGGGAGAAGAGGAAAATTACCCACTAAAATGAGAATTTATTGAAAATGATAAAAAATACTATGTAATAGAAATTCTGATGTATTTGAAGAAATTCACAGCCTTAAATATACCTATCAGAAAAATTAATGATTAGAATGAAAAGTTGGAAATACTGTGGAAAGAACAATGTATATTAAAAGTAAATATAGGACAGAAATGCTTACAGATATCCTTTCTCGTTTGATTTGAAAAAAATTTTTAAATCTCAATAGCAATAAAAAATATTCATAATGATGATGGGAATGCAAAGTTGAATAGCACATAAGAAGGGGAGTTAGTCTGACAATATTTAACATAGATCTCTACACATCCTACCCATATATTTAGTAATTTAACTATTTATCTAGCATTTCTATATCTAGTACTTAACTTTGAAGACAGCTTCCAAAATATAAATGGTGTGTGTGTGTGTGTGTGTGTGTGTGTGTGTGTGTGTGTGTGTAAGGGGAGAAAGAACAAGAGAAAACAACAATAAGGGTAACTTTTTTTCTGAAAAGTTAATTTTGGGAAAAAAATGAAGATTATTCAAGTTATAAGTATTTCTCATGCACACCTGAAATGGAAGTAAAACATCCACCCTGTGAAATCAAGTTTGCTCAGATCCCCGTGTAGTTAGTCATTTCTTTCTAGATGACACTTTAAATATATGACCCCATATTTATATCATGCTCGTCTACAGATGGATAACTTGGAGACACACAAAACGGGTGGTTTCTACAGAGACTGCCTGGCTCCTACCTACGTCTTCAGCCTCTCTTTCATTCGCCATATTTATTCAAGGTCTGTCACATCTCTTGGCATCACAGAACATACAACTTCCTGAAAGCAACAGGCAGCTCCTTCCTCAGGAATTATATTTATTCCTAAAACGAGCTCTCCTGCCTTGTCATTCTGGTTCGTCTTAGTGTCTTTAACATTAAGTTTGAGCGTCATCTCTACCTCCACATTCTTTCCTGACTCTCATTCTTTTTTTCTGAGTTCCTCAGCACTCTGAGCGCTCTTCCACTGAACATCTGTCTGGAGAAGGTTCTGGTGCGTGTGCATCACCACAAGTTCCCGAGTCCACCTGGTCAATTGTCTACAACTTCAAAGAGTCAGTAACAGGTCAACCAGAAGTCATAGTGTTAGTTGTACTTTTGTGACCATTACTAATTGGCAGGATGTTTTATTTATTTTTGTTTTTTTGCTTTTTTGGGTTACTTCTGGCTCTGCACTCAGGAATTAGTCTTGTTGACGCTTGGGGGCTACATGGGATGCCGGGGACTGAACCTGGATCAGCCGTGTGCAAGGAAATGTCCTACCTGCTGCAATATTGCTCTGGTCCCCTGGCAGAGGGACCAGAAGTCCCCCTGAAGGCAGGAGGTTTTAGTTATTAAAACTTTTTTCCAAGCACAGAGAACACTCAATTGGCGATTTCAAATTGAGAGAACCTGACTGAGCAGAGAATCTTACTTGTATATCTGTTCCTTTCTCCGAAACCTTTCCAGATTTTTCTGTACAAAGTATGCCTTTCTGAAGGGCATAGTATTTTCAGTCTCTGCAACCAAGGTGATTTTCAAGCTGCTTAAACCAAATTATATTTTAGGGCAAATGGAATTTCATTTGGATTTTGAAATTTCAAGACCTCTGATTGGTGTCCTATAGTAGTGTTCATTATAAATACCTCTTTATAGACATTTGCCATGCATGGACAATTTCTAAACTAGGTCATTTTCTTAATAAAATAATGACGGAATAGTTTCAACTAAGAAATAGACATAAATCTAAGATATTATGCATCTATGTATGAGTGAGTAATTTATATGGTCAAAGGCTGTTGAATATAACACACTGGCTTGTTGGTGCAAATGCATGCAATATTCCTTTTTATATTTAATTAGTAATAAAAGTTGTTAATTTTATTATTATCTTTTTTTTGTTTTTTTTTTTACTTTGTTTACTCCTTAGCAGGGTTTAGGGAACCATATATGATGTTGGGGATTGAATCTAGGTAAGCCGCATGCAAGATAAGCACCCTATCTGCTGTACTACCTCTCTGGCCTAAAACCTGCTAATTTTAATATCAATTAATGTGAATGGATTATTTCAATTAATTAATTCTAGGATTATTTATATTAATCTCTCAGCATGGATATTACAAATATCAGTCATAAAATAATATAAATCAGAAATTACTTGTAATAATTGTACTAAATAATTGTACTAACCACTTTCTAAGTATTATGCAATCCTATATATTGTTATACATTTCTATTTCTAATGAGATGAGAAGTTATTACAGAGGTGAAAAAAATCAGAATAGGTAGAGATTAAGGCATATGCTCGAACTAGAGTCCCTGGCTTCGAACCCTACTCCAACTTTTATCAGATGTGTAATTTGGGGGATCTGAGATGGTTTCTCTGTAACTCAGTTTTCTAATTTGGAAAGTGAGGGTAATGATAGGAAGAGAGCTTGTGTCATAAGTTACAGAATGGAAAAGGCCAGATTATGGGCATTTTGAGTTATCAAGTATCCTAAAAATTGTTCTTTGGTAAGAAATTTTGAAGAAGTATAAAACATCAGGAAAAATTCTGTCACCCCTTTTTGCACATTTTCACTGAGGTCATGGGGTCAACACCAGACAGAAAAATTCCATCAAAATTGATATTATACGGGGGCTGGAGTGATAGCACAGCGGGTAGGGCGTTTGCCTTGCACGCGGCCGACCCGGGTTCGAATCCCAGCATCCCATATGGTCCCCTGAGCACCGCCAGGGGTAATTCCTGAGTGCATGAGCCAGGAATGACCCCTGTGCATTGCCAGGTGTGACCCAAAAAGCAAAAAAAAAAAAAAAAAAGTGATATTATACGTACATCAAAATGACGTCTGAAATGATGGATTTGTTCCCACTGGGAGGTGGCCAGTGGGAACAGGGAAGGGGAGAGTCCACAGGGTTGCTATGTAATTGTGTCTGGAGCGCAGTTAACATTTGTTATAGCAGGGCTGGAGAGACTCTATGGGGGTGAAGGCACTTGCCTTGCACATAGTCAACCGCAGTTCAATCTCTGACACCACAATAGCCCCCATCCACGATCAGGAGTGATACCTGAGCACACAGGAGGAAGCCCTGTGCACAGTTGGGTAGTGACTTAAAAACAAACAGCAACAACAAAAACACATACACACACAAACGTTCTGTATCTCCAAGTTGTCTGGGGATGACTTGAGGAAGATTTATAATTCCAACTCAGGTTGGAATTATAAAGTAACCTGTAAATACCCTTTGAGCTCTTTCAGGATAGTCATAAAACCAGGTCAGACTGAAAACCCCATAGTTGCAAAATTGAGTGCATCAAAACATAACTGCCAAGTCAATATTGAGGGTCGGGTTCATCCAAAGCGTCACACTTTAGAAACAATTTTATGTGACTCCTAGAAAGTTTGTCAGCATGGGATATTACCTCGTCAGCCCATAGCCTGGGTGAGACCAGCTTAGGAGAGGATTCTTCTGCTCTGTCTTACGTGTGCTAAGGGGTGATATGGGGTCAGGGTTGGGGGTGGAGTGAGGAAAGGAAAAAAAAAAAAAACAAAGACAAGAGAGAAGGGAAAAAGAAGAGATTGATACATGGTTATAATTATTCCCCAAACCTTTCCTTTGTTTTGTTTCTATCTTCCCCACTACTTTTCTCATTGTCATTTAGCATTTTGTCTGAACTGTCCTCTAAAATCTTCACTAAGGAGGTTGATTATGGCTCTATGGGACCAAGAGAATGCCTTGGCCGGCAATATACTTTTAATTTCTCTGAGATAATATCAACACAGGTAGCACCTGTCCATATTCCTTAATGGAAGATTAAGGAATCTTTAAGGAAGATTAAAGGAATTTAATCTTTAAGGAAGATTAAATCTATTTTCTCCCAAATAGATTCATTGACTAAGGTGCTGGCAGGTTGGTGCCTCAACTTCCCTGCAGTCAACATGCTAAGAGATGTTCCCTTCTCATTTTTGCAATAAGACACACCCAAGTCCTATATGTGGAAGAGAAATGTCTCAAGTGTTGACACAATAACCTGTCACCCAGGTGCTCCATCCAAAGCACGTAAGGAGAGGGACAGAGTGGGACAAGAGTGGGAGAAGCGTGGACAGGCGTTATCAATGAAGCTGTGAATGTCTGGCACTACTGTCTCCGTGCTCTGTCCACATAGTTCTGAAAGTCCCAGTTCTCAGCACCTTCTCTTCAACTGCCCGCTCCTACAGAGTTTTCAATCACAGCTGCTGTTAACCAGAAAGTTCCTTCTATTTTCCCCCACCTCAGCTTCAGCATGCTTTTCAAATTCTCACTCCTCTTTTTGTGCTCTAGGCATTGTATTTGTTTAAACTCTATCTGGGGTCCAGGAAGTGTCCCCAGCAGTCAATGTCTAAGCAATGCAAGGGAAATAATGCTACCACCCTGCTTGGGGATTCCCAAAGATCCTGTTTCCCCCCGCCCCCTTTACATCATTCCATGCTGAAAAAGCATCATTCATCAAGCAGACAAGCGCGAGAGTGAAGGCATGGCCCAGAGAGACAGCCTGCTGTGACATTGAGCTCGTTGAAAAGGAAAGGACAGATCTGTAACCAGTGACACGATGTGGTGGAGAATGTCATTAGAACATGCATACACCCCAAGCTATGCTCTGTGCAACATGGTAAGAAATAGAAATTAGTTGAGGTGGTCGGATCATGCAATTATTGGGAAAGAAGCTGCTGGGGATAATAAAAACGTATGAATACCTGTGGAGGTCATAGCTTCCGCCATCTTTATTTCCTGACATAGGAAAATACAAGAGTAACTTTTGTTAGCTTTAGAATAAAAAGAGGTACACCACCCCTCCAAGCAAACATTGACTATGTAGTTTTCTGTACATAACATCAAAATCCTAGAAAGAAAGATACTGTGTTAAATACAGACAGTGCTAAAGTCCAGCAGTTTTTCCACTAGATGGTTCAAAATAAGGATTAAAGGTGATATATTATATATAATATATATAAAGGTTTAGGGTAAAACAGGCAGGAGATCATATGAAAAATGGAGAAGGTTGAGAAAGAAGGAACCATTTTAAAATACTTTTCTTGAGGTCCATATACAAATTTCTAGAATTTTAGTACCAGTAAAAATTTGATTATTTTTGGGCAAAATGTTGAAAAATGAAGAGTCAATAATCATCTCATTTAGGAACTGTTTAAACAGAGTATACCTAAACTTATCTGCCTGCTGCTACCTTTTCAGAAAAAAAAAATCACTGTTTCCCCTGGAAATTCACCTTTTCAAACAAAAAAAAAATCTCCTAGTTATGCTTGAGGCTATCAACTGGCATTCTTCATCTCTCTAGATCTTTCCAGCAGCCAGGGACAGGGATGGGAGATATGGTATTGTCTCTTTTGAGAAACACTGGCCCAGAGGGGTCACAGGACTTAGAGCCTATGAGGAGCAACTGACTCACCACCAGGGACTCCTCCCACTTCCCTGAGTAGAGTGAGGCCATCACTAATAAGAGTACTGTGCTCTTTGAGGGAGAAATACCTGAGTGTAATATTTCTAGTGCCTCTAATAATTGGTTTAGTTTTCAGGTCCTCCTTATGAGGTAGGGGTGTGTGTGCATGCATGCATGTGCGCGAGCGTGTGTGTGTGTGTGTGTGTGTGTGTGTGTGTGTGTGTGTGTAAGATTTGGAACACAAGTCAACAGAGAAGTAGAATATTTGGAAAGATTTGACCTGAATGAGGTCAATGAGCCAAAGACCTATTTGGCAAGTCAAGACTGGCTCCCCGGCTGGCGACAGGCCATGAGAGTGCTCCATAAGAAGTGTTGACTAATGGCTGAGATAGAACTTCTCTCAGATTTATAGTTTCTCAGACTCTCTTACGTTTAAGCCTTCAGGACTCTATTATGCTGGAAAGGACAAGTGTTGATGTCAATCACTTCCTGCCCCTTCCAGTCACAGGAGTCAGAGAGAGAGAACTGCCGACTTTGATTATACTCATGTTCTCTATGCCAAGGAGCCATAAAGACAGTGGGCGTTCAGGACTCGGGGAAACACAGTAGGATCACAGCAGCTGCCGGAACTGCTGCCTGAATCCTGCTTGTCACTTTTCTGGGGCTGGCATGCTGTGCCATCCCAACACACCAACAGCAGCTCACTCCTTTCTGTGGGCCGCTGGGATTCCCATTTCTAGGAGGCTTATTAGAAAATAAACTCAGTAATCAGGAAAGAGTTAACACACACACACACACACACACACACACACACACACATTGACAAGAATTGCACCCCCAGGAGCCAGAGGAGCAAGCAGTAAGTTTAACGCTGCAAATCAAGGAAGGGGCATCAGGCAGATTGCATACAGGCCCAGTTATACTCTGTGCTTCCAAGATACCCAATTGCTCAAATATCTTCTTCAGACAGGAAAGGCGAGCAGAAGAAGTCCAATTCACTGCGTCATGGACAAGGATCTACCCAGGGGAACTCCAAAACATGATCAGCAGGAATAGGGCATTGTGTGTTTCTGTCCAAATTCCCTTAAAAAGAGGATATTCCCCTAGAGTACATCTTATGACTGTTGACAGCAATAACAAATAAATCCCTAAAGCTGTCATACTACCTTCCAATGGATGCTTCCACCAGGAACTGAGGTTTACTTAGAGAACAGACTGTGGAAATGATTGGAGTAAAATATTCACCAAGGGCGAGAGGAAAGTGCAAACGGTTGGCACACATGCCTGGCATCACACACAGGGCTCTGGGTTTGATCCGTGGCACTTCATGGCCTATTAGGTCCCTCTACACCACTGGAGATCTTCTGCCTCCAAACGATATCAATCAAGTCATTGATAAATTATTTTTTTCTTAATGCACCCAGAGGAAAACTTAGAGAATTGCCTAGAAAGTTACCTTGGTGAAATACCCTAAACCTTTATGCATAGAAATATTTCAAAGGCTGAAAATGTGACAACAGAAGAAATTTTTTTGTTAGGGAATGTAGGAAAACAGTGTTTCCCCCTTACCAACTTCAAGGCCTTTGGGTCTTGGGTTGCACTGCTTATACCCTTGACAGCTTCTTAGCTCCATCAGCTGCAGGTGTAGCTGATTCAAAATGCCCCGTTCTACTGTGTGCACTGTATTTGTGAGCTGTGGATGAAGAAGTCGAATAATTTATTTAAATTAATGTTCTGCTTATTCCACTTTAGCAACATTCATAGAATGGAAACATATTCACTTACTTGATAAGGATCTGTATTCATGTCAAAATACTCCAAGAAGCCAGTGGCAAACTCACAGAAAAGAAAATTATGTGTCTCATTAACTGTACGCAAACACCAGTAGGTGTTATTGTTAGAACTCGTGCAAGCACAGAAAGATCCCACTGTTGATTAAACAAAAGAAAAAGAAAAACAGTAAGTGATAAAAAGTGTAGGTTATCTAGTCACTCCAACTTTTGCTTATCTTTACAGTGTGGCTTTTTATTTGTTTGTGTGTTGCAGGGGCTGGATCGATAGCACAGCAGGTAGGGCGTTTGCCTTGCATGTGGCCAAGATCAGGACCTTATGACCTCTCTTTGAAGAATGCTTATATAGTCCTTGCAGCAAGTTATATTTACCTCTTTTATTATATTTGAAATAATAGCACTATAGTACTGTTGTCCCGTTGCTCATCGATTTGCTTGAGTGGGCACTAGTAACATCTCCATTGTGAGATTCGTTGTTACTGTTTTTGGCATATCAAATACGCTACAGGTAGCTTGCCAGGCCCTGCTGTGCGGGCAGGATATTCTCGGTAGCTTGCCGGGCTCTTTGAGAGGGACAGAGGAATTGAACCTGGGTTGGTGGTGTGCAAAGCAAGCACCCTACCTGCTGTGCTATCACAAAACAAATCTTTGTGGCATGCTGTTGTTGACTTTCTTATTTAGAAATAGTGCAGTCCTGCTGGACTGGAACTGGCAGTATATTCCAATAATAATGCGAGATAAATCATTATAGAAACACCCAGGGGGGCATTATAGAGAGTGCGCAGGTTAAAGTGCTTTCCTTGCATGCAACAAGTCCTGATTCAATCCCTGGCATCACAGACCAAAATCGCTGATCATACCAGAAGACATTCCTGAGCACAAAGTCAGGACTAGCCCTGGAGTACCTTTGAGTGTGGAGGAAAGAAGGAAGGAAAAAGGAAAGGAGGAAGGGAGGGACGAACAAAAGAATGAAGAAAAGGAGGAAGAAGGAAGAGAAGGGCGGAGGGAGGGAGGAAGGAAGGAAGGAAGGAAGGAAGGAAGGAAGGAAGGAAGGAAGGAAGGAAGGAAGGAAGGAAGGAAGGAAGGAAAGAAGGGAGGGAGTAAGGGAGGAAGGGAGGAAGGAAAACAGAGGAAGGAAGGGAAAGAGAATGGAAGAAAGAAAAAAGAAAGAAGGGAAGAAAAAAATCATGAAAGGAAAGAAGAGAAACATAAAGACAGAAAAACTAAAGGAGGGCCTGGCATTTAATTATTTTATTATTATTATTATTGTTGTTGTTGTTATTATTATTATTATTTTATGCATCACACCCAGCATTGTTCAGGGGTTATTCCTGGCTCTGCACTCAGGAATTACTCCTGGCAGTGCTTGGGGGTCCATATGGGATGCTAGGGATCGAACTAGCCGCGCACAAGGCAAACGCCCTACCCACTGCACTATCACTCTGGGCCTGGTATTTTAAACATAATACCTAAAAAGGGGGTAAAAATTAATTTTTTTGCAAAATGAGAGAAAGATTTGCTGCCAATAGAGACCAGCATGATGTGTTCCTCTGCAAGGTTTGGCTCTGGGCTCCTTGTCTAAGCAGCTGGGGCAGAGTCTCTGCTCTCTACGTGGGGGCGAGGGAAACTCACGGTTCCAGAAGGGGGCCGTCTGCCAGTGGTTGTTGTCATGTGTGAAGCAGGTGAGCCCAGGGAGGCTGCACTCCTCTCCCTTCCTCTGCCGCTTCTTCTCCTTCCGCTCTTTCTTCCGCCTCCGGTTCTCCTTGAAAAGCTGAAGTTTGCTGTCTACTTCTTGAGCGGCCTCCCTATTTCCACACAAGGGATTAAAAAGATTTTTTTAAAATGGAGTCACATGTCACGATAGCTGTATCTGTGTTACAGGCACGCAGCACTGCAAATCAACATCTGTATTCTTAATAAGTAGAAAGTCTTTCCGCAAAAAGTAAGATTGTTGCTCTGAAAATTATTGCTCTGAAACTCCACAAATATATAAACCCAGGATAATGGAGAAATGATAAAAGATGACTTTTATTTTTCACAAAGGCCTCAAAATATAATCAACACTAGAGAAGACAAACTTTTTAGGTAACAATTTCCTCAGCATTTTGCTGAATCTTATAGGGATCAAGATTTTCTTTACAAAACTTTGGTACGACTACACAATGGAATGCTATGCAGCTGTTAAGAAAGATGAAGTCATAAAATTTGCTTATAAGTGGATGGTCATGGAGAGTATCATACTAAGTGAAATGAGTCAGAAAGAGAGGGACAGACATAGAATGACTACACTCATTTGTGGAACGTAAAATAACATAGTATGAGACTGACACCTAAGGACAATAGAGACAACAGCCAGGAAGATTGCCCCATAGTTGGAAGCCTTCCTCATGAACTGAGGGAGAAGGCAGCTGGGATAGAGAAGGGATCGCTAAGTCAATAATAGTTAGAGGGATCGCTCGGGTTGGGAGATGTGTGCTGAAAGTAGGTAAAGGACCAAACTTGGCGGCCTTTCAGTATCTGTATTGGAAACCATAACGTTCAAAAGAGGAGAGAGAGAGAGAGAGAGAGAGAGAGAGGGAAAGAAGGAAAGAGGAGAGAGAGGGAAACTCATAGAGGCAGGGGGAGGCGTGGGATGGGGGAAGTGAGGATACTGGGGACATTGGTGGTGGAAAATGTGCAGTGGTGGAGGGATGGGTGTTCGATCATTGTATGACTGAAATTCAAACGTGAAAGCTTTGTAACTATCTCAGTGACTCAATAATTTCAGAAAAATATATATTTATTTTTTACATGTACCACCTAGGTGGCAATAACTGTGACTGGACGCCTGGATCCTTCTATCCACACTGTTGGAAAAATTGACTTACTTTCTGGTGGCTCATATTTTGGGGGGTATCACAGTACATGATGGTGCTTGGGTTCACTACCCCTGTCTGTGTGCTCAGGCAACACAGGGGCTTGAGCCACGGTCAGCCACCATGTAGGGCAAGCACAATGACCCCTGCGCTATCTCTCCGGGGCTCAGTGTTAGTGCCATGAAGACAGCAGATGTTTAGATTTACACAAGGTTTCTAAAGTTCTTTGATAAATCCAACAAAATAGACATGGAAAGAAGTTTTTCATTTTCTTGATTTTTCCATAAAGGGCACAATTTTTTTTTGTTTGTTTTGTTAAAAACTTGGTCCCATCCAGTGGTGCTGAAGTGGGGTTCATGTACATGCTAGGCAGCTGCTCTACCACTCGAGTTACTTTCAAGTCTCCAAGGGCTTAAATTTGGCTGAGTCTTAAGTAGAAAATCCCCTTTACACTCAAATTTTGTTAATCTTTAAAAATAAAAAAGGAATCACATTTCTCCCAACTTGCAGAAGTCTACACAGTTTCAGATTGCTCTCTAGAGCACATGGGCCCTAGCAAGAGAGTCTCATCTCCCTGATACTGTCACAGTGCATGGAATAAAACCCAGATACTTGGCTCAAGTGCCAGCAGAGAGCACTTCAGAATTAGATTAGAACTTCCTCTTAAAGGATCCTCGAAACCTCACCATGTTCTCTTGTCCAGGTGTTGGCTTTGTTTTACCTGCACTCCTAGCTGAATCGACTTTTACCAAGTCGCACCCCTCGGAAGACAGTAGTCTCTGTGGTCTTTCAGAAGTGCCTAGCAAGAGCCCTGTACCCCCTCTTCCCTCCCCCTCACATCCCAGCAACCTTAGGAAACAGGGAGACTTACTTGAATGGGTGAAGATGGCTTTTCAGTTTCTCTTGCTTCTTCACACCTTTCTCTTTGTTGTAATAACTGCAGGCAAAAGGATTCATAAAGTGAATCTTCATAATCACACATTTGATCAAACAGTTCTTTTGGGTGTTTTTGGGGGTTACACTGGACCATGCTTGGGATCTACTCCTGGCTCTGTGCTAGAGGCTTATTCCCAATGGTACAGGAAGGGCCCCGGAGATGGGAATTAAACCTTGGCCTCTTGGTTGCAGAGTGTACACTCAGTCCACAGCAATCTCTCTAACCTTCGAGCAGTTCATTTTCTTAACAGAAATCGAAATATAAGGAAGGTGATTGCTTTGTGGTAAGTATATGAACTCTGTGGGATTTACTAAGGTTTATGACACAGAGAATTTGTCCTGCATAGTTTTAGGTCATGCCAGTGAAAATGATTCGACTTCGTATGCTTCCGACTGGCAAGGGAGAAGCACGTGTCGTGCAGATTGCTGTTATCACTGTAGCACACAGAAGTGTGTTTGGAGAGGAGAAAGTGGGCTGGCTACGTGCTCACCTCTGCTTACTGCAGCTGCATTCCTCAGGCTTCCTCCTTTTCAGGTGTCCTCTCACTTCTCTTAAGTTCTTAATCTTATCTTGCAGAGCTTCAATCTGGAGGGTTGATCAGTGACACGTTAATACCAGGCAGTTCTGTACTAAGCGCTTGTTTTCAACTCTCTTTTTTGATTCCGTAATTACAGCTATTCATCTAGGATGATGATGAGCTGGGAAACCCACTGGGCACAGACTGTCTACCTCTATTGTTCTAACAAATATGCTACCGATAAATGTTAGCCTATGTCTCTTTTTATCATTGGCGCATTTTCTCAGAATTTTTAAAAGGTCATAGTGTCACGCTCCATTCTCGTCAGACATTTTTTTTCAATCAGAATGATCACGTATCAGTGGAGAGAGATGGAACTTGACTGTTTTAGTGTCATCATCTTTTTTTTTTTTTTTTTTTTGCTTTTGGGTCACACCTGGCGATGCACAGGGGTTACTCCTGGCTCTGCGCTCAGGAATTACCTCTGGCAGTGCTCAGGGGACCATATAGGATGCTGGGAATCAAACCCGGGTCGGCTATGTGCAAGGCAAATGCCCTACCCGCTGTGCTATTGCTCCAGCCCCTGTCATCATCAGTTTTAAAGAGATGAAGTAGATGCAAGGATTGGCCGAGAACCACATCAGGACTGAGGAGCAAAGTTTGCACTGGGGTCACAGAGCCGCGCTCACCTCTTTATCAATGTACGCCTTGTGGTCTTTCCAGGCTCGGGCTGACTGATACAGCTCTCTCTCACAATGGATGGTATCGTTTGGAAGAATGAAGCACCTGGGGAAAAAAAACCCGGAAACATTAGAAATGGTTTCATAGTCTAATATTTTAAAAAAAGGATGAGAGGAGGCAGAGAAATAACTCAAGGGGCTGGAGTGCATGCTTTCCGTGCACGAGAACCACATGCTACCCTGGCAGTACACAGTTCCTGTAATTATACCTGAGTAACTGTGCAAGGAATAGCCCCTGCTGAGCACTGTACTGGGAGCGTCCCCAGAGCACTACTACCCGATTGGCTCCAAAAATAAAAATAAATTAGATGGGCTACTATTGTCACAATAAAAGGTGAATAAAGAAGTGAAAGACAACTAACTACCAGATGGTTTCACCCATAGAGAATTCTAAAGAAGAAAGTCAAACAGAAAACAAAGACTTCAAGTTTAACTTCTAGACTCAGTGAAGACTAAGGTGGTTATCAGAGAGAGACGGGTGAAGTGGGAAGACTGGGAGGAGTGGGTAGTGCGGATGTGTGGAATCTTACACACAGAGAGAGGTGTAAAACTGTGAATCTGTCTTAGATATGAATAGATATCACCTTAAAATTCAAAAGCTAGAGAAACAGTAAAGGAAGTGGAGTTGTCTTCTGAATGCGGATGCACACAGTAGGTTGGAACCGAGACAGAGACAAGAAAAAGTGGCAATGTGACCTGACTGTGGCTGCAGGCAAAGAATGGCCTGGGGGGGTGTTGCTGAGACCCCCCCCCCCCATCAAAGCTAAGCAGTATTGGTGGCCCTACAGCCATGTTTCATCCAACACTTTTGGTTTGAAAGACCCCCTGACTCCTGTGGGGGAAATGCAGGTTTCTAGCAGGAGACCGGGAGCAGCTTGTTGGGAGGCGAGCAGGGCGTTTGCCTTGCAAGCGGCTGACCCGGGTTCGATTCCCAGCATCCCATATGCTCCCCCGAGCACCACCGGGAGTAATTCCTGAGTGCAAAAGCCAGGAGTAACCCCTGAGCATAGCTGAGCATACCCAAAAAGAAAAAAAAATTAAAAGAAAGGTGCTCTCTGCTTATCACATGCAAGTTTTTACTTCCTCAAACATCCCACTAACTGTGAAGCAAAGCAGCAGTGTCAGGAAAAGTAGGGTGAGTGGGATCTGGGGTCAGTCGACACTGCAAAGGAACAGACTCTGGTCTACAGCTCTCCGGCTGAACATGCTGCAGTGACTTCCTGACACAGACCAGTCCTGAAGATACATCCCTGCAGGCTCCTGGGAGCTGCATGCTCCAAGTGATGAAATGAAAGGGAAAATAATTAGAATTTGGAAGGAAGAAAGAACCAAGGCAGTCTGTGAGAGCTGTGAAAGGGATCACCAGAGACTTCTACACTCTCTGGCACTGACTCTGTATTTTACTTTTTTGGGGGGTGGTTGGGGAGCACAGCTCAGGGATCACTTCTGGCATTGCTCAGGAGATCATATACTGGGCCCCGGGATCAAACGAGGCCATTGCATACGAGGCAAATGTGTCCGCCGTCCCGGAGTTTTTATGGAGACCAGTCTTCCAATGACATATTGCCAAGAACTTTATAAAAACTGAATTAATAAAAAAAATACAACTTTGGGGCTTCTTCCAACAACTTCCTAAGAGATACCCACTCCGGAAGGTGCTTGGCTCGCCGGGTCGAGCTCAATACTAGAGGCCAGCAATAGGATGTTGCTTTAATTGAGCAGTGCCAGTGGCAAGCAGGACCACCCTAGCATGCTCGGGGGCTTCAAGTTCAACACCCAGTGGTGCCTGGAGGGTCTTATGCCAGGTCTGGAATTCGGGGCCAAGCACACGCAAGGCATACACCCCCGAGACTCATGCTATCTCCTTACTCTGAAATTACCTTTTTAAATTTTTTTTGCTTTTTGGGTCACACCCAGTGATGCTCAGGGGTTACTCCCAGCTCATGCACTCAGGAATTACTCCCGGTGGTGCTCAGGGGACCACATGGGATGCTGGGAATCCAGCCCAGGTCGGCCACGAGCAAGGCAAACGCCCTGCCCACTCTGCTATTGCCCCAGCCCCGAGAGTACCTTTCAGGAGAGGACAAAATCATAATGCGACCTCATACCTCTTCATCCTCAGCAATGGAAAACAAATTATCTAATGCTTCCTTTTCAGCAGGTCTGACTTTAGGGGAGAGACTCTCCAAACAATAATAGTGAGTTTTGTTGAAATATTGTATGCAATCAAAGTGAAAGTAAAGTGAAATTTATTAGTTGCACAGGTGGGGGGGGCTTAGGGTGGGGGGGCTAGGGGCGTGGGGGGGTTGGGGTGTGAGGGGGTGGGGTGGAGCTATACTGGGATTCTTGGTGGTGGAATATGAGCACTGGTGAAGGGATGGGTATTCGAGCATTGTATAACTGAGATTTAAACCTGAAAACTTTGTAACTTTCCACATGGTGACTCAATAAAAAATTAAAAAAAAATAAAAATTAAAAAAAAATCATAATGCCGGTGGGAAAGAGGTGCGACTTAGGACTCAGACCCCCACGAACGCCTCAAGCTTTCTTACTTGTGTGTCACGCGGACAGTGGAGGGCAGGCCCACGGCGTTGCTGTCTGCCAGCATCATGTCCCTGTTGCCCCCGCTGGCATCCTGGCGCCCCCCGGCGCTCCTGTCATGGCGCTTGGCGATACTCCTGGGCTGCAGCACTTGCAATTCCTCCTCTTCCAGGTTGATGTCATATATTTCACCTTCAAATTCCACGGACAGGGAACGCGTCTGCCGGGTGTGGACAAACCGGGGCTTGTACTCTGGGAATGAGAGAGGACACATACACACAGCTACTCGAATGCCGTTTGGGAAAGGTGATCGCTGGCTCCCTGAGCACCCGGGGAGTGGGCAGGTAGTGTGCTCCGCCCCTGGACGGGCGGGATGAGGCTGCAGACCAGAACGCACAGCACCGACAGACGTGGGGGCGTGGCCTTGCTCTCTCTGCCTAGTTTTCCTGTTGAATGGCTGCTTCTATGGGCCCCAGGCCCTTTATCCCTCAAGGGAGGGGGCATATCTGGGTGATCTCTAAGATCCTTTCCATGTAGAGCATGCTGTGAATTAAAGTTCTAAAAAAAACCCATCCATATCCAAACTTTATTAAATATCCTATAGACATAACACGTTATGGCTTTCAGGCAAAATATAATGTTTCACTTTCATTATTTTCATTATTATTATTTGGTGACTTTCCAGGCTCTGCCCTGCGGGCGGGATACTCTGAGTGCCTTGCCGGGCTCTCAGAGAGGGACGGAGGAATCAAACCCGGGTCAGTGGTGTACAAGGCAAACGTCCTACCCGCTGTGCTATCGCTCCAGCCCCAAACAGTAACAAGTCTCACAATGGAGACGTTACTGGGGCCCACTTGAGCAAATTGATGAACAACAGGAAGACAGACAGAGAGACAGATGACATTCAGCTGTGCCCAGTGCTTACTCCTAGCTCTGTGCTCAGGGATCACTCCTGGGGTACTCTGGAATCATATGCAATACTGTGGCTCAAACTCAAGTATGCTGCATATAAACCTTACCTGCTATAATGTATCTCTAGCCTATATATACAAAGCATAAATAAAAATTAAAACAGACATAAAAAACTAAATATATTAAAACATATACACATATAAACATATATAAACAAAACAATATATAGTAATATGTAGTATCAAATATACATATTTGTTTTGTTTGGTTTTTCAGTATTAGAATAGCTCTTCTGTTAAAACCTGATCATATTGCCATAATATTTATTATAGTAAGCATAAGAACAAAGAAGCTTTTACCTGTTACAATCATTTGGCAAGTTTGCACGACCAATAGCTGTGAAACTTAGAATTATAATCTATAAGCTTCAATGATTCTAAAGTCTTCTCAGGGCAATGAACTGTGTCTTCAAAAGGGAAATATTCTAGATACATTTTATTTGCATAAATAATAGAAGATTGCTAAGAAAGATTAACACTTCCAAAACCTATTTAACACATAGGCAATGGGATATAATGCAGGGGAGAACAATGCATTTTTCAGGTTTGTAGTGAGCGTTGGAAAAGTGCACAGTATTCTAGAGAAGAGCGTAACTGTGCTGCTTATCAGATGCACATGGGGTCTGTGCAGATGGATGTCTTCCAAAAGATCTAGAAAAGGAATTACCAGACTTGAGTCACTTTTACATCATGCCACTAGATGGCACTAGACTCTTATTCTTAATGGAAGGTGCTGGATAGTTGGTTTTCCTGTCTATTTCATAGGGGTTTTATACAAAAGTGTTTAGGCAGTGTTTTTCCTATTAATTAGACTATTTTGACCTTGCCAGTCAACAGAAAGATCAGAGAAATGTCTTAATACATAAATCCCTCTTAAAAAAGTGTTTATGATTGGCCAGAGCAATAGCACAGTGACTAGAGTGCTTGCCTTGCACATAGCTGATCTGGCCTTGATCCCCGAGCCCCACCAGGAGTGCTCCCTGAGCACTGCCTGTCGTGGCCCCCAAACAAAACCAAACAAGGCATTTATGCTTTTTCCTTTAGTTAAATGAACAAGCGCTGAAATTTTGGTTCTCATTTTTACTTTCTTTTTTTTCTTTCCTTCTCTAAACAATTTAAAGTAAAAACAGACCATAAGACAATAATGTTTAGGTAAGATAAAATGGACTTAAACTACACCCTTTGCCCTTATCCATACCCTTTGTTTCCATACAACTCTTTAATGTGTGTGTACATTTAGTGTCTAGTGGTTTTGATAATTGCATTTTATGCTCCAGGGAAAATATCCTATGCTTAAATGAAAACCAAAATGCAAATTAGGTTAGCTTTTACATGAAAAAATTGGCATTTTTTAAAAAAATTTTTCAGTTTGGGGGGCCTTACCCAGGGCTTCCTTCTAGCTCTGTGCTCAGGGGGTGCTGGCAGTCAAGTGCCTTACTGGCTGGACTACCTCTGTAGCACTCTTTGATTGGAAAAAATAATTGTTTGCTTATGTTCATAAAACTATACCATTGATAAGATCCAAAATATTGGAGTCAGTCCTTTGTCTCTCTAATGTCTACTCACACAGGCTTTGGGCTACCCCCCCCCCCATGTACACCCAAGTGACCCCTTACTTGGCGCCCCCTGGTTTCTGAGGAACTGCCGCTGACTCTTCCTCTGGCTTCTGCTGGCTCGGTAGCTGGTCTCTCCGCAGTGGCATTCTCTGTCCTTGTCATGAAAGCCACGGGAGTAGAGGTTTCGTGTGCTCTGTCGGGCTGTGAGCAGGTCGGTAGAGCCTTTACACTTGTGAATCCGAAGTTTGCCTGATGTGTCCTCGATGCACTGCCACTTCTGCAAAAAGCCAACGAGGAAGAGTGACTGTCAGACCCAGCTCTGACTGGTGGCCCTCGGCTCTGTGTAGCCCTGGCTTCTTTCCTCTAGGTGAGCATTCCCCTAACAGGTCCTTCTTTTATGTGATCCTGGACTAAGTTTCCTCTCACCCTTTCAATGAATTGATTCACTTTTAGTTTTTAGCACATACCTGACTATTTGGCGGAGCAACAGCACAGTGGGTAGGGCGTTTGCTTTGCACTCGGGTTACCTGGGTTTGATTCCTCTGTCCTTCTCGGAGAACCTGGCAAGCTACTGAGAATATCCCGCCCGCACAGCAGAGCCTGGCAAGCTACCCATGTCGTATTCGATATGTCAGAAACAGTAACAAGTCTCACAATGAAGACGTTAGTGGTGCCTGCTCGAACAATGGGATGACAGTGCTACAGTGCTATAGTGCTACCCAACTCTATTCAGGGACCACTACTGGCAGTGCTCGGGGGTCCATATACAAAGCGAGGATCAAACTGAGGCCAGCTGTGTGCAAGGCAAGCACTTAACCCTCTGTATTATCTCTCAGGCCCACCTCCCGCTCCTTTTCTGGTTATGTTTTACACTTCAAACAGAGGAGAGTGACATGACCGGGAATAAGAACTGCGGCTATGAAGCTCAAGTCCAACACTGTATCTATACATCCTTAGCACGCAGACTAAACAAGTCCTGAAGGAACCATGGGCCAGTCTTGACTCACCCGCCGCCCAGCACAGCTGTCAGAGCCATTTTCACCAGCCCCCTCTGGCTCTGCAAAAACAAACATGGCTGCTTTGTTCCTGGCCCTGGGATTCCTCCTGGGAGCCCGGGAAAGAGTGGAGCAGAAGGAAGACAGAGATGAATTTCATTTGACTCCGCCACAGGGCCAGCGAAGTTCACAACTCTGCAGACATTAGCAGAGGTGTCAGGTTTGCGTTTAGCCATCTACAAAATTGGCACCACCTGGCAGGGCTGCCAGCTCCAGAGGCAGCACAAGACACACACACACACACACACACACACACACACACACACACACACACACACCACACATGCACACACAGAGCGGGTGCTGGGTTTTTGAGTTTGGGTCTTTTATTAAGAACGCCAGGAACCCTGGTGGTGGGAAATGTACTCTGGTGAAGGAACAGTAGAACGTTCTATGACTGAGACCCAATCATGAACAACCTTGTAACTGTGTATCTCACTGCAATCCAGTAAGAAATAAAAAATAAAACACATAATGTCAAGGATACTGCAGGCCCAATGCTGGATCGATAGGCACAATCTTGGGTTTTGGTGTCCCTCAGGCCCTCAGTGTCCTCTTATGCTCTAGAACTTGACCCAGTGTTCCTTGTATGAGCTTTTCCATCTCTTACTTTAAAAAAAAAGTGGGGTGTTGCTGAGGTCAGTTACTGGTGTACTTGCCCTGCCCCTATCTCCATAGGTTGTTGTAAGTAAAACTCCGAGTGACTAAAAGGGAGAGCACTGTGCTGGGAATCCCCATAAATATGTACTACAAATCTTTGTATATAAAGTTTAACTTTACTCTTCTGAAAATAAATAAATAAGCAGGGCTGAGAATGTGGCTCAGTAGGAAAGTACATGTCTTGCATGTGGGAGACTGGGAATTTCATCCTTGGCACCGTAAAAAAATAAAATAAGATAAATTAAATTAAAAATAATCCCCCCCAACAAAACCCCAAAAGCCGAAACCCAAGTTAAGAAATCCCTGTAAAATGAAAAAAGAAACCAATTGCTTATAAAAAAAAATTTCCCCCCTTTTCTGCACCCACTCTAAAACATAAATTTAAGAAAGCAGGACAAATATTCATCTTCACTTAAGTGGACCACAGTTGTTAAAACATATAGGGTAGCAAACTTTACTTTTACCCCTAAAAAAATATGATTATTCTATAAAGGATTTAAATATGGAATTTACTTATGCTTAAAAGGGACACATTTCTTAAGTGTGACCAGAACAATAATATTTGTAAAATTGTGTTTGTTATGCCAGTTATATAGTTTCAAGTACATATAAAATAGTGCCTAAAAATATTAAAATTCTTTCATGTATCACCCATAATGGCTTTACACACCCCACAAGGTACTTGTATGACATTAATAGGATATGCTTGGGTATCATATTGGTTTCAAAGTGTCCAATACAAGGAACTTAGATGATCTTGGTTAGAAGACAAAACGGTTTACAAAATGGTATATGACCACACATAATGGATCGAGATGCAGAGTCACAGTTTGTTTTCTCTTTACGAAGTTATATGCATTTAATAACAGCTGAATTATCAGAGCTACCTTTGAATTTTGAGTGTATATGCCCTAATCCCAGACATAGAGGATGAGTTACAGGATTTCGCTTTAACCCCCATACGCTCCTTGCAGCTGAAATGACAAGCAGGGGAGAAGAGAAACGCCATGTCTAAATAACTTAAGGCAAAGGAGCCGTGAGCCAGATTATGACTTTCTGGTGAGGAAAGTTCTGGTGAGAAAAGGAAGTTGGTCTAGAGAGGCTCTAATGCAGCAAGGTTGAAAATAACTTCAGTTAAAGAGATGGGGATGCAAAGTTTGGCTACGTGTATACCAAAGAGGAACCAATTCATTGACAAGTAATAGAATAGTCTTTATACACTCTCAGCTGAAAACCACAGAGCACTGATCTCTTGGTTGTGCCGGCCAATGTGGATGCAGTGACCCAGCAAAAGCTTTTAAAAAGATGTCTAATTTAATTCTCATATCTAAAAATCCCACAGGTCGAGGCTCCCTGCTAGCACATTAAGCTGTGCCAGGAGACTCTAGAGGTCCCAATGTCACTGAATTCTGTGACTCAATTTCTAGAGCTACTTTAGACATCCCTGCCTCACAAAGATGGCCCCACAAGATATTCTCTGCATCCTCTCTTTTTCAGTCCTAGAACCAGCCCCACTATTCCTTGCCCAGTATAAGCTCAAATTATTTTATATACATATTACTTTCTTCACAATCATTAGCCCATTGCATGTATATTTTATACACATGCAATTCACTCTCTTTCCAGAATTGGCTAGATGTCTCCTGTTACCCACCTCCCAGAATAAACAAATCTACAGAAACCAGAAACTTCTCACCTTTGCAGCTCAGATACACACCATATAAACAACAACACCACGGGGCTGCAGCAATAGCACAGTTGGTAGGGTGTTTGCTTTGCACTCGGCCAACTCGGGTTCAATTCCCAGCATCCCATATGGTCCCCCGAGTACCACCAGGAGTAATTCCTGAGTGCAGAGCCAGGAGTAACCTCTGTGCATTGCCAGGTGCGACCCAAAAATCGGAAAAAAACCCCCAAAAAATCAAAACAAAAAAACCCATCAAAAACATTTCCCACAGAATGCTGGAGAGACTTTCTCTGCAGAAGCCCCCACCGTGTTAGTCCGGTGTGTTTTTCCTCTAAGAAACTTGCATTGCTCTTGCCTTTTCTCTCTCCTGGTAAATTATTTTATCACTCCATAGCTTGGGCCCAGTAGGATCTGGGTTCGAGCTCCTCTCCCTGCAGTGGATATAGTTGGTCTTCACATTAAGGCTTTGGCTCCCTCAGATATGACCAATTAGCTTGAGAAGGTGCCATGGAATTCTCAACAATGTTTTCAAAACTGATGCACAACTCTATTAGGAGATAATTACATGCCACCTAGAATTCTAGCTGTGCAAGTATCGCCTAAGTAGATGATAAACTTTCATAGTTCCCAAAACTGGGAAATACGTGATGTGTGAGTGTCTATATCTCTGTCTTAAATCCAAATGGCTTGGTTTATCCATCCACTTTGTAATCTCCATTTCAAACATTCAAAAATGGAGAGTTGACTACTTAATGCCCTAGTAGCAGCAGATGTGACCAGTGGCATCACAATTGACCATCAAATAGAAGCTTAAGAAATTCTCTGATTTCCTATCAGAGTAAATATTATGGTCACCTTAATTGCTAAACATAATAGCCTTCTTATATCTTTTCATCATTCCAATTTATACTAACTTTAGTGCAAATACTAGCATGTATTAACAGTGAAAAAGAAACTGGAGAGATAGTTCAGAGAGCAGGTGCTTGCCTCACAGACTGCAGACCCGGGTTCAATTTCTGGCATCCTATACGGTCCCCTGAGCTCAGCCAGGAGTAAATTGAGTAAATTCCTGAGTGTAGGGTCAGGAGTAAGCCCTGAGCAGTGCTGAGATGCTTTCCAAACAACAACAGCAAAACCAAGCAAATTAAACAACAGCAAAACATACTTTACTTTTATTACACATTTTTTATATTTTAAAAAATGTCCCTGGTATCTTTATTTTTTATTTTTGCCTGGAAGAGCTGAAGGTACAAGTAAGTTCTGGAAAGCACATGAATACAGTTTTAGTGACTTAGTCTTACTTCTAATTTCAAATTCCACGTTGATTTCCAATAGGATAGAGATGCAGAAAATGTACCTTTTCTGAAAAATTAAACATAACCACCCCTGAGAGCTGACTCTGTCCTTGGCACTGATTGAAAATCAAATAGAGGGGCTGGAGCAATAGTACAGCGGGTACGGCATTTGCCTTGCACGAGGCCGACCCGGGTTCGATTCCCAGCATCTCATATGGTCCCCCGAGCACCACCAGGGGTAATTCCTGAGTGCAGAGCCAGGAGTAACTCCTGTGCATTGCCGAGTGTGATCCAAAAACCAAAAAAAAAAAAAAAAAAAAGAAAAAGAAAAAGAAAAAGAAAAAAAGAAAAAAATTTAAAAAAAAAGAAAAATCAAATACATGGGCTAGATGGATAGTACAGTGGCTAGGGTGCTTGTCTTGTAAATGGCTGCTGCATATATGATCCCTGGTATCCCATATGGTTCAAGCCCAGTTGGGAGTGAACCCTGAGGGCAGAGCCAGAAGTAAGCCCTAAGCATTGTCAGGTGTGGCGAAAAAATACAACCCCTCCTCCTCTCGTCTAAAAAAATAAAAAACCCACAAAGGAAAGGAACAAAAAAATTAAATACATACACATATTTGCATGTATATGAACATAATACTACATGAACTGACACTACATAGAGATACACTTACACATGTTCATACATATAATAAGCGCCAACGACAAAAATATCAATTATTTCCTATACTATGGACCCTTTGAACAAGTCATCAACCCTATTAGAGCAAGTAGTTAAAAGCTTTAAAATCTCAGTGTTCAGTAGGCAATGAATTTTAATGAAATGTAATTAGCACACATTTGCCACAGTCATCTTAGTATTCAATATCATGATAATTTTCATGACTTTGTAATAAAATCTTGAAATAGTTATAACTAAAATGGTCATATTACTTAGCAAGTCTACAGAGGGAACGGAAGAAAGAATCTTTAAAAGCCCTAGGTATGAATTTAAAAAATGCTTCAGTAAGAATTAGAATTGATGTCATTTACTCATTTTGGAGAAATAGTATGTGTTAAGTTTTCTAATTGCTTGGTGAAGATTTTTATTTTGGGGGAAAAAAGGTATCAAACAATTTTGGGGGTGTGTATATTTATTACTGTACCAAGTAAAAGTTGGGAACTCTAAATCCCATTTCAAATGTTCATGGGAGAAGCTGAAGTCAAACAAGTAATAATAACCTGTATAGGAATTAGTGCTCCATATAAACTGTTGAAATTAGTTGAAATCTTTTGGATGTGAATGTGTTACTTCAGGTGACTTATATTAAGATTCTCAGACTTGGTTTAACTTCGTCTCAGGTTTAACTTTGCTAAAGCACCAAATGTATATATTTTTGTCACAGAGCTCTGCTTTATGTTTTAGTAATAAAGATTAAGCGCACGAGGGGATCAGGGGAAAGGAGTTAGGCTGGAGAGATTTATGGGCCACGTTGCTTACAAAGCATGCTTTGCACGTGGGACACCTTGTCTCTGTCCCTGACATCACATGTCTCCTCAGGCACTGCTGGGAGTGAACTGTAAGCACAGAGCCAGGAGTAGTCCCTGAGCACTGTGAGGTGTGAGCCAAAAACAAAAATAATAGAGCTTTAGATGAAGCTGGAGACAGGTTGATTCATCTATAATTATAGTACAAATGAGGATAAATGGACTTTCTAAAGTAGCTACAAACAATGTTCCGCATATTAGGTGTTATGTTCTACATATACCATACTGTACTTGCCATTGCAATCAAAATGAACTGTTATTTTGCTATATTTAAATTATACTTCAATTTAAAAACTAACAGGTGATTAAGTTAAAAAAAAAAGAACACCCAAAATGAAAGGGCTGGAGAGACAGATCAGTGGATAGGGCATTCGCCTTGCACATGGCCTACCTGGATTCAATACCTGGGACTTATTTCTGAGCTCCACAAGGAGTGATCCTTGAGCACAGAGCCAGAGGCAAGCTCTGAGCACCACTGTGTGTGCTCCCCCCACCCCACAAGCCACTAAACAAACTCCAAAACATAAACCCACAACAAAAATGAGAGCCAGAGAGATAAGACAGGGGTTAATCGTCTTCCCTTGCACATGGCTGACCCTTAGCACCACATATGATCCTTCTGAGCACAGAACCAAGAGCCCTCTGAGCACAAAGCCAGGATCCTTAAGCACAGATGAGTGTGACACAATCTCAATACCTGAATATACATATATATATATATACACACACATATATATACACACATACATATATAAAGGGAAAAAAAAGAACTGCTCAGCTTGAAAGCTACTAAAAGTAACAAAATAATAAGGTAAGTTTGCATTGCAGAAAATTTTAGTAGAGAGATGGAAGAGTGAGGCACCTGCAAATAGGAAATGCAGTCCCTTTAAGAAACAAGCTTGCTAAACAAGAATCCTCGCAGAAGTACAGATGGCACCTGTTTTGCTTATACCTATGCCTTAAATTTATCAGTACATTGGAATATCTCCAAATCTGCTTCCATTTTCTCGAGCTACTCACTGCTGTAAATTCTACTCTTGCTTTCTAGGACAACATCATAATAACTTAGTGTACATTCATTCCACAAATATTTCTGCATACATATTATGGGCGAAGTTCTAGATAAACTACTCAAGTCATTCTTAGGTTATTATTTCATTTAGCTTTTCCACCTACACTGAGTCTTGTTTTTGGGAAAAGATCACACCTCACACTCTTGAATTATTCCCTGAAGTCAGCCTTGACTTACTCCATTACTATTTATGTCTTAGTGCTTCTGATTTGAGAATATAAATATCTCTTGGTACATAATAGCTGATGATGAAGAGAAACTGACTCTGGTAGAAGAATTCAACTGTGCAGTTTGATGGGAGGAATCATAGCAAATGAGAAATATGTCAAATGCCTTGCACACAATTCTATTAAATACCATCTACACCCTCATCATTCTTTTTCTTTTTTTACAGTTAGAAAGCTTTCATGTTTGAGTTTCAGCTATATAATGCTCGAATACCCATCCTTCCATCAGCATATTTCCAGCACCAATGTCCCCAGTATCCCTCCCTCCCTCCTTCAGCCCTCCCCCGCCTCTACTCATCATTCTTATCATATATTAAACTCTGTCTTGCTGCCAGGCACTGCTCCAGAACACTTTATGTAAGTTTATTCTTTTAGGCTTTACAACAATCTAAAGAGTTATCATAACCCATTTATTAGAGTAATAGTTTATAGTAATGCATGTCACTTACGTACTCTTTAGGACTCACAAATGACCATTCAGACCAGTAGTGCGTACTGAATAAAGTCTAGCTGGAAAAGCCTGGATTTGGATATCCGCTTTTCCACATTAATATGAGATCTTGACCATGTGAACTATACAATCTAAGCTTTTAGAGGATCAAGGGCATCAGAGATAACATACACAAACAACCTGGCATGTGGGAGTTTCAACAAAGGAGTTGCTAATGTAATTATCCTTCCAGTATACAGTTTATTCACTGTAACTGTCATCCCATTGCTCATCGATTTGCTAGAGCGGGCACCAGTAACATTTCCATTGTGAGGCTTGTTGTTACTGTTTTAGGCATATCGAATATGCCACGGGTAGCTTGCCAGGCTCTGCCATTCGGGGGAAATCCTCTCAGTAGCTTGCCAGGCTCTCTGAGAGGGGCGAAGGAATCAAACCCAGGTCGGCTGCGTGCAAGGTAAACGCCCTACTCACTGTGCTATCACTCCAGGCCACACAGTTTATTACTTCAAGAATTTGATTTAGTGCACCTCCATTCTGGGGTTGCCTCCACCACAACTTAGGATACGTAATTCATCTTACTTTATGGGGTACTTTCTGGTCTCCTCTCTGGAGAAACCCTCTCTCCGTATCTCTGTGTCTCTGTCTCTGTCTCTCTCTCCTCTCCATATCCTTAAATTTAAAAATATTCTTTTTCTTTTTTTGGGGGGGGTCAAATCCTGGCAGTGCTCAGGGTTTACTCCTGGGTCTGTGCTCAGGAATTACTCCTGGAAAGGGCTCGGGAGTCATATGGTGCATAACTGGGGATCAAACCAGGTCAGCTACATGTGAAATAAGTGACTTACTTGCTTGCATTTTATTGATTTTTAGGCAGATATTTATTTGTTCTAAAATAATATTTTAGGCTGTTATAATATTGCTAAAGTTTTGGCACAAAATTACTGCGTACCATCACTACTACCAAAGTTTTCATTTATTTTATAAAATAGTTTTGAAGTGAAAAATAGTTCATATAAAGCAATTAGTTCAA
Source organism: Sorex araneus (assembly GCF_027595985.1). Classification (NCBI taxonomy): domain Eukaryota; kingdom Metazoa; phylum Chordata; class Mammalia; order Eulipotyphla; family Soricidae; genus Sorex; species Sorex araneus. Next base: position 77,981,599 of record NC_073303.1, read on the forward strand.
TATTAGACTATCATAGAATTCTGATTACTTCCATTGCCTGCGGTAACCACTAAATAATCATCATAGCTTTTACACTTTGGATAATATGTATTTTTTAGATTGGTTAAGGATGTTCTGTATTCTTATTTATACCATACCCATGTCCCTTTTCATGAGTAAAAAGCAAAAACCGTCTGGCACAACTTTTTCAAAGGAACACTGCAAGGAAAGCTTAATTTTATGCACATTAACAAATACAGATTAGCTCTCCATTAGTAAGTCATTACATTTGGTCACAATGCAGTTTGAATCCTATTTTCTGAAATGTCACAGTCATACAACAATTCTCTGAAAACCCTATTCTCCTTTATGCCAGCACCAGTATCCTGAAAAACATCACCTGCACGCGAACATGTGCTTAGAATTTTCATCTCAACACCAGGGAATTCCAAGGATACCATCTCAACATTCCATTCAACTGGCTGCACAGCCAAACTTCCACTCACAAATATGAAATAGTTATTTGTACTAAGAAGATTCTTTTCTATTTCTTCTGAGATGGGAGGAGAGAGGGTGAGTGAAAAGGAAGAAGCAGCGGAAATGTTTTATTCTTTAGGCGTCACTACTTATTGATTTCTAGGATTTCCAAGCAATGCTCAGGGGACCCGGGTGCCACTCCAAGTGATACCAGACTGACTGGGCCAGATGATTCAGGTTGTGCCTGGTGATGCAGTGTTGGCGAACTAGCTGTGCCATCCTGGTGGGTTTTGCCTCTCACTGAAGAACTCCCTCACCTCTATTCCTTTAGATTTTATTTTATTTTTATTTATGTTTGTTTGTTTATTTATTTATTTATTTTTGCTTTTTTTGGGTCACAATCGGCAATGCACAGGGGTTACTCCTAGCTCTGCACTCAGGAATTACTCCTTGTGTGCTCAGGGGACCATATGGGATGCTGGGATTTGAACCTGGGTCGGGCGCATGCAAGGCAAACGCCCTACCCAATGTGCTATCCTCCAGCCCCCTCTTCCTTTAGATTTTAATCTAGATGATCACCTGTGAAAGGCCAAGTTGGGGCATTGGATCAAGTATGATACCTGTGGTTTGGAGAAAATAAAATAGGGGAATTGTCCGGGCTAATAATCAATAGCCAACATTTGTGGAGTTCTTGCTCTGTGTCTGCTGCTGTTCCAAATATGTGATATATTTAACTTATACAGGCTTTACAGAAACTCTATGAGAGTTTTTTTTTATTGTGTCCATTTTATCATGATTGTGATTTGGTTGGGGCTGAGGACACAGTCAGCAGTGCTTGGGATTTGTTCCTGGCTCTGTGCTCAGGGATCACTCCCGATGGGATAATAGGGACCACAAATGGTGCCGCATATTGAATCTGGGTGGGCCACACAAAAGCAGATGCCTAATCCACTATACTACAGCCTGGACCCTATTGCATTCTGTTTACCGATGAAGAAACTGAGGTAGGTGGGTTAAATAAATTGTTCTTGATCACACAGCAAGAAAACTGTGGGCATGTGATGGAATCCCAGAAGAACCCCAATGAAAACACCCATCAGAGAGGAGATTGGCTAGTGGTGGAGCACGAGGCTTCAGGTGGAGGTGGAGGTGAGGCAGAAGCAGCGTCCATCAAGCGAGTATTACAGTTAAGAGATGGGGAAGAGGAGAGCCTGGCCAAGGCAGACCAGTGAGAGTGCTCGGAGAGATGAAACAACATCAATTAAATAGGGTCAGGTGTTATCACATAGCATATGAGTAAAGTGGACTTGCATTTATTTCTGACTGGAACATCATTAAATGTGAGAGTGAACCTTGTGCACTGCATTTTGGAAACACACAGAAGCCACGGCATCAAAGTCGCTGCCTAACTGTCTGAATCTTTTCTTCAGTGTGGATCTTCAGAACCCCCACGAGGTTCAGGATGGCAGTGGGGTCCCTGATCTGACCTTCCCCTCTGTTCACACAAGAGCCAGGAAAATGATTTATTTTTTCGCTTTTTGGGTCACACCCGGCGATGCACAGGGTTACTCCTGGCTCTGCACTCAGGAATTATGCCTGGCGGTGCTCAGGGAACCATATGGGATGCTGGGAATCAAACCTGGGTCAGCCATGTGCAAGGCAAACGCCCTACTTGCTGTGCTATTGCTCCAGCCGCATGAAAATTTTTAATCTCAAGAGCCATGTGGCTTTTTTCTTTTTGCTCTTTTTTTGGGGGTCACACCTGGCGATGCACAGGGGTTACTCCTGGCTTTGCACTCAGGAATCACTCCTGGCGGTGCTCAGGGGACCATGTGGGATGCTGGGAATCGAACCTGGGTCGGCCACTTGCAAGGCAAAGGCCCTACCCGCTGTGCTATTGCTCCAGCCCCAAGAGCCATGTGGCTTTAACCAGGACTCAGTGAGCTTCTGGGAAAAGGTCATCAATTCTAGACAGTGAACTATTCTAGCTAGATCTTACTGCTACATACTTTTTAAATTCCTATTCTGCAGATGATCACCAGAGGTTGGAGGAAGCTATGGGCACAGGGGAAATTTTTGGATGAGAACTTAGATACTGGATCTAAACCAACTTTTAGTCAACAAGGTACATTATCATTTCCTCTGCTTTAGCAGAGATCCTTTCAGGATTCTATACACATCATTGATACAAGAGAAAGGCAAACTAAAAAGAGTTTTTTGGGGAAAAAAGGGCGAAGAGCGAAATGAATTGCAAAAATGTTGGAATTTGCTATTCAACACAAGGGCATGACATTTGCTCTATAAGAGCAAATAAAAAGCCACCCTCCCCGCCCCTCCATCTCTATGCTAGAAAATACACAAAATGTACTTTAAAATGGAATGTCTGGGGAATATTTCCTTCATGTAACTCCTATTTTAAGAAACCAACATCTATATTCTATAGCTAGAAGAAGGATGGGAAACCCAATATTACTCAACTAACATGTAGAGTTCTCAGTTTTGGTTGCTCATGGCAATAAAAGAACTTGGGATAAAGCCGCAGTTACCTATTTCCCATCCACTGAGGTTCTGACCTAATTTTCTTGGTTGAACCCAAACTTTTGAAATTTGCTTTTGTGATCCTTGTATGGTTGAGAGCAACAGTGCCGTTTCTGGCTATGGGGTTCTAGACCTAGGACTTCTTTCATGTGAAATGTCTACCAAGTGATAACCTCAAAGGAAAACTCCGTCAACTGTATTTTTCTTGAGGAAATATTTCCAGGGAAGTTTTGAACCTGGAGTGAAGAAATACAAGATCTAACACTGGATTCATAGCTTCTGTTTTCAGAACTAAATTATCAAACTTGGAAAATGATATCATTCGGGTAGCAAATTTGTAATCTTCATTGCAACTTTGATAGTATGTGATTTCAGGCCTGGGGTTCTTAACCTTGTCTTAAAACACAGATGCCTTAACCTCATCTCCAGAGATTTTAATCTGGTTGATCTAGAAAGGGGTGACTGTCAAAAAGAGATTGAGAAATGCTGGTGTAGAGCAAGGCCATGCCTTAACAGTTGCAAAAGCTCCCCAGGCAATTTGAATCTGCAGGAATATCTGAGCAGCACCAATCCATGTTCTCTGTTGAATCTGTCTTTTCAGAGAGAGAAGTGGAAATTTGCCCTTGTGTATGTGTGTGTGTGTGTGTGTGTGTGTGTGTGTGTGTGTGTGTGTGGTGTGCACGCGTGCGTGTGCATGCATGTGTTATGTGTCTGTACGTAACTGTGCCTGGGGGTGTAATGGCAGTGGAGAGTGGTGGGAATTCACACTCAGTCTTGCATTAATTCAGGAGCATGGAAATAATGCAAACACATGTGTGCATGCTGTCTTAATTAGTTCCCGCTAGTGGATCTGTTCACATAGTGGAGAATGGGCCAAATGTCTGGGATGCCAGCCCATTTTAATTCCCTTTGGCTTTAGAGGAATGAAAACAACAGGTAAATGGCCTCAAGCAGGGATTTTCAACCATCAGCCCTCAGACTGGTGTGGGTCTGAAGACACATAAAAGATTGAAACCACTAGAGAATATCGAGAGAAGACACCGACACCCAATGTTCACACATCCTTGGACACTTTCTCTAGCACTTTACCTGTAGTATCACTTTATTTTCACGAGAGTGGGACTAATTTTCTCATCAGAGCCAGAAAACCTGAGATTCAGGAGAATCAACTATCTTGTCCCAGAAGACACAACACTACTCTAAAAGAGTTGTGGAGAGCCTCCATTCTAACCCAAAGCGTTTGCACTCTAATCCCTCTTTCCTTTACTGACTTTCCTCTATGCATGCACATGATGCTAACCAACAAGTCAGACGGCCAGGTACAAGGTGTGGAACAAGGGGGATACATCAGCTCTTTGGGAACAGCAATGATGGTGCTCATTGGGAGGATTTTTCCTCTACATGCAGGGCCAAGCCAAAAGGCAAGCTGGGTTGTTTTTGAATTAAGGAGGATAAACTTGGTCAGAGGGAGAGAAGCAGGGTCTTGACCACACCTGAAATCATGTGAAATGAGCAAAGCACAAGCAAATGAGCTCTAGCCTCATCCGCTGCCTTTACCCTGACTCACAGAGTCTGGTTATACTGGATTTCTGCCTTTCTCTGTTTAAATGCGTGGTGGAGGGGGTGGGGGGAATGTTGCGAGAGAAGGTTGTGGGGGTTCTTGGGAGGGGAGGGCATACACTGGTGACAGGTGTAGTGTTGGAATTATGTATATGAGAAACTACTATTAATAGTACTGTACACTATTGAATCGTACTTAATTTTTTTAAAAAAGTAAGTCAGTGATATGAGGCCAGAGTAATAGTGTAGCAGGTAAGGTGTTTGCCTTACATGCAGCTGACTGGTGTTCAGCACCCCATGTGTTCCCCTGAGCCCACCAGGAGTAACCCCTAAGTATAGAACTAGGGGCAAGACTAGGCATTGCCGTGAGTGGCCCCCCAACAAAACAAAAAATAAAGTCAGTGATGCTAAAACTAAAAACATCCTCTTTCAAGTAACCAGACAGAAAGGACAAAGGGGAAAAAAGAGAAAAAAAAGCTTTCTATACATAGAAATACAATTAAGCTATCAGATTTGTCATGTAGACTTGATAACTATTTTCAGCTCAAAATTTTCTTGAAGTTCTTAGAATCTTGACCGACAATTTGAATAGCACTCTATAGGAAGAAATCACCAATCAGGGGCATGATCTAATTCTTTGTTCCACAAATTCAGTCACTTCTAAAAGAGATCATTGTTAACGTTCTCATATATCTATGTGATAGGATCTAAATTCAGACCGATTCATGGAGAAATAACGCAGCAGAGGAAAATTCCAGGGAGTCAGCTATGAAAGTGGTTCACAGGGACAAAGCCAGTTTAGAAAAATATAAAAAAGCAAAATGAACTTTTTAACATAGTATTCAGCACATGAGTGAACAGCTTGTGCCAAAGTACCATAATCTAGTTTATGCTATATTTGCCCTTTAGGACATATATTAAAATTTCAGCACAAGCCATCTGAAGAGCTTTGAAAAACTGTATACTGAAAGGTAGGCAGTGTACCTTATTCCCAAATGGTTATAGTGCTTGCCACTTAAAGAGCTGAAATAGTAACAAGATCACCAATTTGCATGAGATATATTTAACACTGAACACGTCCAACTCCTGAGTAAAAGTAAATTAGCTTATTGAGGCTGGCTCATAAAAATCATTTTGCAGCTGCAAAACAATTCCAAGGTTTTAGTCATAATAATACTTAGAGCTTCCATAAGAAGGACTTGAAGACTTCAAATTAAGATATAATGAATAGTTCTAAGCTTCTCTACAAACCACTTGAAAATTCAGACTTACTAGAATGCCATAAAGATCAGGTTTTATGCCTTCTTTCAACAACTTTTCTCCCAACTCTTTTCTATTTCAAAGGAATCCTTGTGTACAAAATGGCACAAGGAAACACAGAAAGAATGAGGATCAAGTTGTTTATTATTAATGTCTCTTCAATAAGTTAGGAACCATATAATAAGAGCAAGTGAATGAGGCCATTTGAATAATTGCCAACTGTCCATTTCAAGTGTTTGAAATCTTGAATTGGTATTAATTGTATAGACATTTAGAAGCCAGAGACATTGAGAGAGAGAAAGAAAGAGAGAGAGAGAAAGAGAGAGACTCAGAGACAGAGATAGAGACAGAGAGAAAAGACTTGAACTTCTCTCTATCTAGTTAATGTAATTTATCTTGGAAGTTACCTAGAAAGTGACTGAGTGTTTGAATCTTACAACTGATTTGTATTTCAGCTTTATCACTAGCCAGCTGTGCCCTTGCAACATGGGTATGACAATGTCAACTTCGCTTGATGGGTATGAGGATTAATTGAACTAATACATATTAAACTTCATATCCAGTGCCTTACATAAGAAAAATGCTCAGTGATTATTATTTTTCAATTTTCTTAAGTGTTGTCCTAACCTGCAATGAATTAGGCAGAAGTTCAGAGCTTCAATTATCATGACATAACATTATTTTTCATATAAGTTTCAACCCAAAAGTGTTTAAACAAACCTGTGCCCATAGGTTCTCACTTTCTTAGTTCCCACTTGGCATTTCTTTAATTTTAGTTAATATAATAGACAATATAGATAACTTTAAGTTTTATGGTAATATTTCTGTTCATGAAGATCATTCTATTGCAATATTTGATGTCAGAATATTTTTATGTAAAAGTTATATACCAAGACATTTGTTTCTTTTCGACCCCTGATCGGGAACATAGATTCTCTCCTCCTCCAGGCTGCTGATATCTGAATTTAGTCCTGGGTAGTAATAGCAAGGATTTGGGGGGTAGTGCTTTGCCTACTGGCCCCATATCCACCCATGATTTGACTCATAGGAACCTCTCAACCCAGTTAATCGAAACCACAGGGATGGTTGTGATTTAACCATCTCTGGATTCTGATTTGTTCACATGGAATCAGTCTCTGATCTTTTGAACTACATGTATCTGTTCTTTTGAACTAGAACTCGTTAACTGAGTTGAAATTTAGAATTCTCTGAGCATACCACCTTTTCTTCTTTTGTTAAACATTGTGTTCATTCCTATATTCATACAAGCAATTATACTGAAAAATGTGGCTTGTTTATTACATTAAATACATATATCGCAAATTATCCCTTTTGTTCTTGACATCTGGGTTTCAAAAGGGGAGAGTATCATGAAGAGGGGCACCACTGTAAATAAACAGGGGGATCCCATGCAATGGTGAAGAGGCCCAGCCTGGAACACATAGATCAGGGAGACGATTCTCAGTTTGGGAAGAGGCACCCAGGAAGCATTCCTTGTCCGCCAGAATAATCTTATTGATGCACAAATGTATAGTATCTTATATGCTGACATTCCTTTGGTTAGGAATAAAGCAGCAGAGAGGAGGAAACGACAGGCTGGGTCACTCACCTGCCCAGGTTGTTCACAGGCTGTCTGGTACCTGGCCTGCTGGCACAGTTCTTTGACTCTTTCATATTTGGGCAAGTGATTTGACTGTTGGACATTCTTGTTGGCTTCTTCCTTCTTACGTAGAAACTTCCTTTGAGAGAAAGAAAAAAGTTTCTCATATGAGAAGTGAGAACAGGATTTTCAATAAGAATGTTGGTGAAGCTCTGTCCATGAGAATTCAATATTGGATGCAGTCTCTGTGAAAATTATAAGTGGAATACAATTTTCTCCTGTCCTAAACCATTACTTTGAAAGCCTTGGACAGAAATGTTTAGTATTGGGTGGGAACGGGAAGGGGGAAGAGGGATGGGTTGGGCCACACTTGGCAGTACTTAGGGCTTACTCCTGGCTCTGTTCTCAAGTATCACTCCTGGCAGGCTCAGGGACCATATAGGGGTTGCTGGAGATCGAACTTAGGTCAGAAGTCTGTAAGAACAGCACCCTACTTGCATGAGAACTGGTATTCAGTAGGAAACATGCTACTCGAGGGGGCCGGGGCATAGGACAGGGATGGGCAATGTCTATGGAGAAGGGAAGTATGGCGCTGAAAGATGGCAAAGTGCTGCAAAGCCTTATCAGCAACCTATTTTACACACACACACACACACACACACACCACACACACACACACAGCATATCTCATAGAGGAAGACTGGCAGGTGGGGGCAACTGGTAAAGGTGGAAAGGTGGGGGCCATTCCATTGGTAGAGGAAAGGGGACAATAGCGAAGGGATCCTTGTTGAAACATTGTATGTCTGAAACCCAATCATGAATAACTTTGTACTCTTGGTGACTAAATTTTTTTTTTAAAAATTTAAAAAGAAAGAAAGGCACCCTACCTGCTGTACTATCTTTCCAGTTTCCCATGCTCAATTTTATTGTTCTGTATATAAATTAATTTGGGTTGGAGCGATAGCACAGCTAGTAGGGCATTTGCCTTGCATGCAGCTGACCCAGGTTTGATTCCTCCACTCTTCTTGGAGAGCCCGGCAAGCTACTGAGAGTATCTCACCCGCACGGCAGAGCCTGGCAAGCTACCTGTGGTGTATTCAATATGCCCCAAACAGTAACAAGTCTCACAATGGAGATGTTACTGGTGCCTGTTCGAGCAAATCAATGAGGCATAGGATGACAGTGACAGTATATAAATTAATTGAATAAATACCTTTCTCTCAATATATATTTGGAGAAAAACAATATACTAAACATTAATGATCAAAACGGGGAGACTCAGAATTGACTCTTGGCATAATTGTAATTGAACATATTTTTTCATTTAAAACTGAAAAAAGGAACATAAAGAAAGGAAGCAGAAGAGTATTTCATGCAGGTCTGAAGGATTATGGCTGAGAAAGTTGAGAGACTGGTCCAATCTGAAAGCCAAGATCAGAAAGCAAAGTAACACAAACTTATAAGTCTTATACTCCTGTTTTATGAGAATTAATTCTTTAAGTTATGATGCAACAGCCACCTCTCAGCTCACCAGCAAAGACTGAGTAGCAAACATTCAATTTAGTGACTGAGCTTGCGAAACATGCATGCTTAGTAAACAAACAAAAAAAAGGAGGTGGAGGAGCTCCCCGCAGAATTGCCTGCTAGGAACGCTTCCCAGAAGCGCCCCAGGAACCAATAATTACCCTCTTTCCACGAGGAATGTATCACGCCAAATTTTGGCCTTCTTGTTTGTTCGAAACCTGAAATCAAAATGCAAATATTTACTGTTGGCATCTGGCTGTTTTCCCCAATGGATCTGTGCTAAGTTTATTGAAAGAAACACCTCTCACTTCCCACAGGCCGTGACTGCTTCTCCGTCAATGGGCTATTCACGAACCGCTTGGGGTGATTCTCTTGGGCAGAGAGAACTTTCTTCTCCTTCTTTCAGGTACTGGCAGGCTAGTGTGCTTAGGGACTGAGGGGAAAAAAAAAATCTTTTTTTGACACACCTGTTACCTGGCTTTTCCAGGTCCAGAAGTTTGAGGACAGATTTGCCATCCACATCGGCAGGTGTGTCAAGCCCAGCGATATCCAGGATGGTTGGAGCCAGGTCGATGTTGAGAACAATCTGTGGGACTCTGCAAAGGGACAGAGGTTAGACCCTGGAACCAGTACTAGAGGAGACAGGATGTTGAGGGCTGCCTTCTGCACACGGGGAATCACTGACCACCCAAGCCTCTGCCCTCTTATCTGATCTCCCAGGAAGGGGTGGGTGCATTTGGCCAGAGTGGCTGAGTGGTCAACAGCACAGACTTTCATGGGAGCTGGGCTGGAGAGATGTCTATACGCTAAAATGCTGGCTAAACTAGGATTTTCAAAATCCATCTTCTAAAAATAATTCACATTTTTTTAAATAGGTAAATGCATTTCTTGTTACCCAGCCTTTCACAGATCCAACACCCCTCCCCAAGGTATTTCTAATAATCCAGAGTTACACAAAAACATTCTTCAGAGAAATTCCGCCAGTGTCACCCCCCGAGGATGAGTGCGTGCTGTGATGCTTCATTGTTGAACTGGGGTGTAGGCTAGAAGCTCTAACAGGGCTGCTCCAGCATCCATGCTTTCTACGGGGGCTCTTTTACTCTTTTGGTGTTTTGTGGGCACAATCTTATTTGTCCAAAAGGTGAGTGTCACAACAGGCAGAGCCGTTTTATGTTGGGAAGCTAGAGATGGAAGGATGCAATGACTCGCCCAGTGACAGGAAAAGAGCTTCCGCCTTTAAGCTTCTTTTGCAAGAAAAGCAGGCTTTTAAAGTGTTCATTTCCGGGAGCTGGAGCGACAGCACAGCGGGTAGGGCCTTTGCCTTGCATGCGGCTGACCCGGGTTCGATCCCCAGCATCCCATATGGTCCCCTGAGCACCGCAAGGAGTAATTCCTGAGTGCAGAGCCAGGAGTAACCCCTGTGCATCGCCAGGTGTGACCCAAAAAGCAATAAAATAAAATAAGATGTTCATTTCCTTTAAAAGATTCTTTAGTCATAACTAAAATAAAAACTGGGGTCAGAGAGATCGAGCACATGTCTGCCTGCATGTGCACGGTTGGTTCCACTGCCGGCCCTGCATGCTTCCCCGGCACCATGAGGGGTGATCCCAGGGTACAGAAAAGGGAGCAGCCCCGAAGAAACTCGAGGTGTGGCCTAAAATCATCAACACCACAAAACCTTACAGGATGACACTGTTTTATATTTGTTTAAAATGACAGTATATTTATGATTCAAAGACAATGAAAAATAATGTTTCGTCTAAAAAGGGCCCCAAGGCACATGGGCTATATGGAGTCTGGTCAATTTGAGAGAATTAGTCATTGAGTTATTTTTTTTTTCTTTCCCTTTAAATAGAAACTATTTAATTTAACATGTGGTGGGCAGTGTGGGTAGGTGGGTGGGTTTCCATCTTCTAAATAACCAGCCTGCCTACACCCTTTTTTTGGTTTGGGATGAAAGGAAACCAGACGTTGAGACTGGTAATAAAATTATTTCAGATATACATGAGCTATGGCAATGGACTGTGCAAACAGACGTACGTACATTGATCCGGGTTCTACACTTGGCCCACGAATAAAGAAAGGCACGCGGATATCAAAGTCGTATGGCATGGACTTCCCCTTGACCAGCCCAAACTGCCCTATATGGTAGCCGTGGTCCGCAGTGTAGATGATGTATGTGTTCTCCAGCTCCCCTGTTTCCACAAGCATGTTATACAGCTGCAACACAACAAGCACACACAGAGAAGTCAGAAGCAATTGTGGTGGTGTAACAGGGCCACGGCATGTCATGATCTCACCTCATTTTTTCCCTATTATTTTCAAAAGGCAAGAGTTGTTTTAACGTTTGCAGCCAAACACAAGCAGTAACCATATTTTTCAGTTGTTTACAATTCTGGAAGGATAAAACCCAATGACAGAGTGGAAATGTAACCTTTTGGAATCTGACACATCTGAATTAAGGTTTTCATTTACTTACTTAGAAAAAAAGAAACCCACAAAACGATTTCACCATCAAGCTTTAATGTTTTTACTTTAAAAGTCCATTGTTTTAGCAAAATTTAATATTATCCTCGCAATCATCAAAAGTTAAAAGAAATACTAGGCAACCTGCCTCTGAGCTCAATTAGGTCAATACAGTCTTTGTGCAAGTCTTAACTGTCTTATGTTTCAAAATTCACAAAATATTTCAAGTAAAATTTTTGTCTTTTCTGACTTCTTTTTAAAAAGAGAGAGGCTGGAGCGATAGTACAGCAGGGAGGGCATTTGCTTTGTACGCAGCGAACCTGGGTTCGATCCCTGGCATCCCATATGGTCCCCTAAGTACCGCCAGTAGTGATTCCTGAGGGCAGAGCCAGGAGTAACCCCTGAGCATTGCTGGTGTGACTCAAAAAAGCAAACAAAAAAAAAAGTGAGGAGAGGGGTTGGAACAGTGGTACAGCAGGTAGGGCATTTGCCTTGCACATGGCACATCCAGGTTTAATCTTTGGCATCCCATCCCATATGGTCCTCCAAGCACTGCCAGGAGTGCTCCCTGAGCACATAGCCAAAAGTAATGCTAGCATTGCTCAGTGTAACCCAAACAACCCCCTCCCCCCATACACTGCCGAAACACACACACAAAGTGAAGGGACCAGATAAGACTAGACTTATGTTTCTATAGGGCAAAAGTGAGTTGGAACTGAGTAATTGCCCCCTAGTTTAGGGGACATGGACTTGATTTCAAGTCCATCACAATCCCTAAATGTCTCCAACTATATCATTAGGGAACTATTTTGCTTATTTACATTATTTGCTTAATGCAAATATTACTGAAGTTATTTATGAATGTGGACTGGAGCGATAGCACAGCGGGTATGGTGTTTGCCTTGCATGTGGCAACCTGGGTTTGATTCCTCCATCTCTCTCGGAGAGCCCGGCAAGCTATCGAGAGTATTCCACCTGCACGGCAGAACCTAGCAAACTACCCGTGGCATATTCGATATGCCAAAAACAGTAACAACAAGCCTCACAAAGGAGAAGTTACTGGTGCCCGCTCGAGCAAATCGATGAACAGTGGGACGACAGTGACAGTAACAGTGACAATAATTTATGGAGGGAGCCCTGACTTACAATGTTATGACTTAAATTTCCTCTTAGGCACTGAATTCATAAGAACCAAACCTGAAGAGGTAGATTGAAAGGGGACAAGATATGGTTAAGGTGATCAAGTTACCAAACTTAGAAACTTAAAATGAATCAAAATTAGGAATCATTACAGAATCAGTAAAAACAGCTCTAGGAAAACTTGAACAGAAACGACCTTGGTGGTAAATTCATGAGCTTACCCTTTCCACAGAATCATCCACCGACATTAAAGTTTGGAGTCTTTTGCGGTGTAGAACATTTGTGAATTCCATGTGGATGGGCAACATGGGTCCCGTGTATTGCATGATCCAGTGTTTATCCATATTTGGTGCATAGTTATAACTAGGAGTTCTGAAAATACCCAGAAAAGCATCTTACTATATATAGTTGTTACTCAGTCATTTAGAGAAATAACCCAAGGTTGAGAAACATCTTAAAGGTTGTGCAATCATCATTTAGTAAAAATAAATTAGACATACTAAACGTTTTCCCTCTCCCATGTATCTATCTTCTCTTTGTGTTAATAAGCTAGGAAGTTTTCACTAACTTAAACATCGCAGACTCTCTCAAGGAACAGAGATTCAAGTTTATAAAATCTGGACTCATGAGTAAAAATATAATTACTGTAAGTTCATTTTGGTTCACTGACTAAAATGTGTAAAAGCACATCAAGATGATCATGGCTATGTTCCCAATCTATATATAAAAGTCTGCAATGAAGAAGAGAATGTTTTCATGGCAAGGTTAACTCATAAAATTTTATTGCTAACTAGGCTATAAAATATAGGCACAAATATGTGGAATGATGATGAATCATAATTTCAACATATTCCTCCTAAATTTATTAGAGTATTTTATTGATTATTTAATACACCCAATTTTCTATAAATTTTTCTTATTTCTATTCTTGTTGACAGATACTATTAAGTTAATTAGATCTGCTGGAATTATAACCACATCAACTTCTATAATATATGTGGATTACAATGAAAATACTAACTTTTTTAGACATATCAATATAAGCACACCGTATAATTTTTGGTCACCACAGGAGGTACGTCTATAGATCACGGACGGGTCAGTTCAAGCCTATATTTTATCTCCGCAGAGGTTCAAATGGGTCCTACTCATATTATAGGAATCCCGGAAAATGAAAGAAAAATGAGGTGAAAGTATTTCCCACAGCTTGGAATAAAAGCTACAGCTTTCTAAATAAACTGTCTTAGAGAACAATCACTGATCCATGCTGATGAAGAAATTTGATGAAAAGTCACCATTCCGGGGAGGATTCTGTCAGAGAAAGACTGTCAGCACTGAGGTGACTCCCAGCTCTCCTTTATCCTATACAACCAGGGAAACAATCAGTTACTAGAGCCCAGCCTTGTTTCAGCGCCTACTCCCCTCCATTGTGGTGCAAATTACCCAGGGTGTGGGGGGCGTGGAGAAAGGACCTTGGAGCTCTGAGATGCAAGCCTGCACACTGAGGCATTTCCATGCCTCTTAACTACTACACATTTCTTTTTGCAAGTCCTTTGTAGAACTTTTAATAATTGAGAACGTTATGGAATCACTGGTCTGTTTAGAGAAAAAAAAAAAAGGGAGTAACCAGTTGGAAGTGCTGGTTCATCTGCGGAAATACAACATAACAGAGAGCAAAGACTGTTCTTAAAAGTCAGTTTCCCGGATCAAGTGTATGTGGCTCAGTTTGCTGATGGATGAATCAGCAAATGTTATCCTCTCCTAAAAAAGCTGTTTGGAGGAACAACAAATCTCTTAAAAATACACTCTATATAAGTAACTGGATTGAAAGAATATTCTGCAGCATTTAAAGGCCAACTTTTCAGGTAACAACTATCATTTGTTTATATGGGACTGGGGAGGGGTGGGGGTCTGCACTGGGCAATGCTCAAGCACAACACCTGGCGGTGCTCAGGGGACCGTATATGCAGTGCCAGGATTCCAGTCTTTGGACCATCTCTCAGTTCTCCCTATCATTTTTCTTTATTGTGCAGTGAGAGGGGGGCATACCCAATAATGCTGAGGGGCTCTTCCCGGTGGTGCCAGGGATTGGACCCAGGTCGTCTGCGTGCAAGGCAAATGCTCTTCCCGCTGGACTATCGCTGCGGCCCCATCTACCATTCATTATTAAGAGAGGCGCTCATCAGGAACTCTCTCCTGCTTACCAAGTAAATGACACCGGGACCACCTAGTCCTACTTGCACCGGAAGTCTTCCCCTATCTATGAGTGAGTTATGGGGCAGGATCTCAGGAACTGGGAAGCAGGGAAGGACTGGAACCTGTGTTTCCTAATCTTCACTTGGGATACCACGTTACAAACCAGATTAGAGCGAGAGGCCAAGGAAAGGGAGGGAGGGGTCTTCTCAGTCTCGAAGTTAAGGATGTTCAGTTATGGGGTGAACTGAGGGGTCGGTGGGTGGGTACAGAGCAAAGTCAGGGAGAAAAAGAGCAAGCTGCTTGTGAAACGTCCACTAGCCAGTCACTGATACATGCCCTGGAAAAGAATACGAGCAAAGATTACACGGCGTTTCTTTCTTTATAATACCTAAACATCCTCCACTCATAGCCTTTGATGTTGGCTTGCCTTAATTTTAAAATAAACCTAGTTGACTTTTGAAAAACCACAAAACCTCAACACAAATAAAAATTACAATAGGAAACCGAAACACCGGCTCCAAGTGGGCAAATGATATCTTCCACCCCTTACCTTGATGTGCCTGGCGCGGCTCCACCTCGCTCTGAGGGACAGGGGAGGTTGCGGCAAATTACAGGCCTCCAATTGGACCCCCGGATTTACGGAATGACATATGCTGAATCTGGCTTCCATTAAAAAGGAGAGCTAGGGCTCTTGCCAAAGCAGCCGACCCTCCCCGCTCTCCTGCCCTTCTTTCCCCCTTAATTTCTCCATGTGGGAGATAACCCCCAGCTTGGGGATGAAAAAGCCAGGAGGGGGTCTCGGCAGGTGGCGAGGAGTGGGATGGGGGTGGGAAGGCCTTTGTCTTTTAGGAGAGGGCAGGCTGCTACTGCTTCCCAGGGTACCCCAACTGCCCAGGGCTCTGCACGTCCAGACGATACAGGTTGACAATGTTGTTGAAAAGTGGTCTTTTGCCAAAGGACTGTGGTTGCCTCCTGCTGGGGGCTGCCAAATTGGCCTTCTGGCCTCCAGTGATCATGAAGTCTGTCTCCCCTATCCCAGAGCTGGCTGAAATGATTCAAAGGGAGCCTGGAGCTGTCAGCTTGAACACAGAGCGGGCAGGTAACTGCTTTAGAGAGAGAAAGTTGTTCCAGACTTTCTGGGACTCATGCATGCACGCTCACCACAGCTGTTAATTAGCAGTGTGTTATCTCGGACTATTTTTTTTTTCTTCTATGGCTCTAGTGCCTCATCCCCACAGTGACAATAACAACTTCATAAAGTTTTTGTGAGGGGTAAAGGAGATTGCAAGGATTCCAGGGAACAAACATGGTGTTTATCAGCATCCTGGAACTTTACAGTTTTTACAGGGAGCTGAGGAAGGGTCCCTAGCTTCATTCCATAGCTCATTGAATTGCTGTGACCCCTCCCACTGAGCGGAGGAGGCAGGACCTCTTATGTCCATTTTTATAAATTAAAAAAAAAATGTATAGAGGCAACTAAAAAAAACAAATTGGGCAGAAGACCCTGACTCCTACAAAAAGCACCTCAAAACCTGCATTCTGAAAGGAGAGCAGATGCATCCGTTTCTGTCAGAAGGAAGCCCTGAAATCCTGAGTATTCACACTGATTAAAAAACCACTCTTACTCCCATCCAGGGGCCCCTTGCCAGCTGAGCGCTTGCTTTCATGGCAAACACAGTATAAAGCCTGTTCCTTCAAGATGCACAAAAGCGGGAGTGAAAAGGTGGGTGGCTCTGACCATTTGATTAAAAATGCACGGGACACAGCAGAGCCATGTTTGAGCGTCTGCAGTTTTCTGGGAGGGGGGGAGGAGGGGGGAATAGAACTATGATGGTTAGTGGCCTTCCAGAGGTGCTTGGCTGGGGCCTGCAGGACAGTCCTGGTGAGACTCAATCTGCCTCAAACGTTTGATAGTTCTTGGTAGTCTATGTTGGGGTGTTGCATCGGCAGACAGGGGGTTGGTGGGTAGATTAAGTCAGGGCCACACCCAACTGTGCTGTGCATCAAACAGGTCATGCATGTGTGACACAGACACTCCATCCCTTTGGTGTACTGCCATGGCCCATCTGCTGATTCTTTTAGTGGGGGGGCTAGGCGTAGGGGGGTTAGGCGTAGGGGGGTTCGAACCATACCCAGTGATGCTCAGGGCTTCCTTCTGGCAGTGTTCGGGTGACCACACATGGTGCCAGGGAACTAACCTGGGAAGCACCTTAAACCCTTTACTATCTCTCTAGCCTTCTGTGGCTTTCTTAGGGGAAAATAATCTATGTCATTGTTATAGTCCCAGGTGCCTAGTCCGGCAAGACTTTGTGTTGTCTGGTCAGAGGGGACGAGAGAAGTACAGATCTGTACACTCTAGATCCTCTCTCTCAAGAGAGGATCTATAGCTCTCCACAGGTGAGTCTCATATCTGAAAGTGCACAAACATCTTTTAGGAAGACTTCCTCAAGTTAGCGCGTTTCTCTAGCCACTGTGCATTTGAAGATCCTGCCCAGCAAACCCGAGAGTATCGCCCTGGCAGTAAACCTCTGCCTCTGATGCCTGGTCTTTACGGGCGTGGGTTTTCCTACCAATCAGTATTACATATTGATATCACAGGAAAAATAATTCTGAAAATCAGTAATGCCACCTTTCCTTTTGAAGGGAGAATATTTTATGGGAAACATTCTTACTAGCAAAGAAACCATTTCAAGAAATGCATGTGGTGTATATTAAATCCATATTGGGGGAATTGCAAAGTATTTAACAGTTCATTTTTACAGATGATGGTCTATACTGTCACCCCAGTGAAAACAAATACATTTCTAGAGTTTTTATATCCGAACATGTGTTTTCTTCATTTGTTATTGAGTTCCAAATAACAAAAACCCTAATGATCTAACCTTAAAAGGTACTGGTAGCAGGACTATTGTTCTGTGAGAAATGAAATAGGTCTCATTTCCCAGAAAATGCCATTTATACAGATTTAAGACACACTCAGGGCATTAAAATGGAAATTCTATACTTAATCTCCCAAGCCACACCATCTCAACTTACACCAAGACTGAACTTCTTTCACTGGCTCGGTGACGAGCGTCTCCACCTGAGTTTGAACGTCATTAGATGACAACATCTGAACAGATACGAACTAACACCAAAAGATCTTGAATATAGGTCGTCATATCAGAAAAGTAAGTTAAAGAATTTTCTCGTGATGCTGCAAACTCTAATTGCATTGTGCAAGTATATACACAAACAGAGGTCCACTTCATATCAACTGTGATTGTAAAGAGTATATAGAGCATGTCTGGCAAAAAATCACCTGTATTTCACACTCTACCTTTGTCCTTATCTACTTATGGAACTTGACCAAAGCCATGGTTAATTTGTTTTTATTTTGTTTGCGTCTTTATTTTGGATCCTTTTTAAATTTCCTATTTTGGGTCACACCCAGCGATACTCAGGGGTTACTCCTGGCTCTGCACTCAGGAATTACTCCTGGCGGTGCTGGGGGGACCATATAGGATGCCAGGGATTGAACTGGGGTTGGCAGCATGCAAGGCAAACTACCCACTGTACTATTGCGCCAGCCCATGGGCCCTCATTCTTGTCAATCTAAAATTTGATGGAATTAAACTACTTTAAAATGTCTTTTTACATACATAAAAACCTACTGATGAACTATTGATACAATATTAAAATGTTCTGATGTTTGTGAGGAGGCAGATTCACATGTTTCCTGGTTTGTTAAATGATGACTTGTACAACAAATAGTGCAGAGTCATCTTCCTCAGCATAGAGAGGGAGTAAAACCCTCTTCTACTTTTGGAAAGAAGCTGCTTTGCATTTGCAGAATTCCAAGGCACCATTCCCCTGCTTGTTGGGGTGAACACTGCCCTCTGGAGTTGTGCACTGTGACATCAGGGATGAGGATGACTAGGGCAGTGCGTTGAGAAGTAAAGCATGAAGAAAAGGGCAGCATGGGAATAAGGGAAAGGAAGCAAGGAGGCTGCCCCAAGGAGAGAGTTTTATGGAGAATTTAATATTTCTCACGTTCAAAGCATCTCCCTTTATATATCTGTGGAACAAATGAGAAAAGAATATGCAAATGCCTTTTCACACAGACATTCCTTTCTAACTCTGGATCACAAAGGTATTTCGAAAACTTTGATCTAAAGCTGACCCCGGGAGTTTTTCCTTTGACATATCACATTTTCCACAAAGTCCACTTGCAGGACAGATCTTGCAACTTAGTCAGCCAGAATTATTCTGCAGAAACTTTAGATTTCACTTCAAGAGAGCTTCATGTTTGTGTGTGTGTGTGTGTGTGTGTGTGTGTGTGTGTGCATGCACATAATCAGACATTATTTTCAGGAATGGAGAGAAATGTTCAGATGGAACAAAAAATTGGGTAGGGGCTTCTCAAATGGTGCTCAGGAGGTGACACATAGCCAAATGGGCTGGCGACTCAGCCCAGCGAAGGAGCCTGAGGATGCATGCTGCTCAGGCCCTGCAGTGCCAGGGATTAGCTGGGCCTCCCTGCAATGCTGCGGGGACCACATGGAGCAGGGAACGGAACAAGGTTCAGGCACGTGCAAGGCATGAACCCTAAACCTTGTCTTCTCCTTCTGGCCCCACTATTTTTCAGTGGCAAGGCACAGTTCATAGGAAGGTGGTAAGATTATCTTAATTTTCTATAAAATCATCACAAAGGGGGTCAAAGAAATCTTTTCCCCTACAATCTGGTCCACTGGTGGCAGATCATCACATCTCTAAAGCAGAAGAGTGAAGTAATGTTAGAGTGAGCACAGAATACATGAGCACAGAATACATTATTATGAGGATGGGGGGGATTATTGACAAGTACGAGGGGGGCTGGGCTATAGTGAAGGGTTTTAAAATAGGATTATGATGTCAGATTTCTCAGAGGGCATGAGTGGTTCGGGTCTGTCTGATTAAGCAATCCCTGCTGTCACGAGGGATTGGTAATCCGCTCTCATTCTTCCTTGGTAGGCATAACCTCTAGCCTCGGTTTGCAAAGCAGCGCCCCAGTGCTGGGCTGCTTCCTTCCTCTGCTGGGAACAGACATCACTGTGGAAGTATGATACGTGTGCACCAGGCTGGGAAGGTCGGAGAGCTTTAACCCGGGGCCGGATGAAAGACCTCTGGATCATGCTTGACTACCGAGGAGGACAGAGACCTACAGGAACACACATGTTCACGCTCCTGGTGTCCCCACACCAGGGGCGAGAGTTCGGCTCCTTGCTCTGTTTTCATAGGACCTGCCAAATATTTTTACAAAGCGCTTAACTGCTTGCATCCCTTTGCCTGAATGTTTTGCTAATGTTTTCACTCAGGAGCCCAGCTATTCAGTAGCTCCCTGCACCACAATTGGCAGCTTGTCTTCGATTTGTCTCGCCCCCTTTGTCTATGGACTGAACTGTGAACCTGTGCAGTCACTCAGAGTGACAAGAAAGCCACTCAGACTCTCTCCAGCAGCAGCAGCAGCAGCCAGGAAGCCCTTTGCAGCAAAGATGCCAGGAATCCAGGCTCCCAAGGCCCGCGGGAGACAGCACATTTGCCCATTCTAGGTGCACCAAAGCCCAAGGCTTAGCAGCAAATAGAGGCTGAATCTCTCAACGACCACATGAATTTTTATTTTCTATAGCAAAGGGCGTTCTCCCCTCCCAGCACACACATTTTGCACCTGGATGCAAGAAAACAGAGCCCAGATTGGCACCCATCCTGTTTGTGTTTGTAGAATGACCAGGTGCAAGGGGCTCATCACAATGTGGTCTTAGCTTGTCAAGAGATTTGTCATGTCACAATGGGCAAGCCTCAACTTGTCCTTTCTCCAGCTGTTTCCCCCTAAGTTTCAACTAAGTGGACTTCTGGGTGGAGGGGTCAAGAAAAAACAAATGTTGGCAGTTTTACAAAGTTTACAGATGAAGGAGAATTGGCTTATATTTGCCTTACTGGGCCTGGAGTTTGAACACTACTACACACACCCAAAATCAAAAGTATTTGCTTCTATGATATAGCTTCTCTGTCTCAGTCCTAGATGGAGATTTTTAGCTCTGCTGCCTCTCTTAATTTTTATTCATGACATCCTATTAAGGTGAGAGTATTACCCCCATTTTACAGATTGGACAAAGGGGATCTGAGGGTTGAAAGAAATTGCCCACAAGAAAATTTCTCTCCCTGACAAAGGGATAACCTCTAAGCTGTGCTCTTTTCACTCTGCCCAGTGTAGGTTTTATATCATAGAACCAAGTAAAACACATATGGTTCATTTGAGCTAAAAAAGGAACAGATTTACATGTGAAAATGAGTAGATCATATTATACTGTTGCTACTTTACTAAGATCTCCAAGGGACTCTCTGCTGATGGGTAGAAACAAATTCACCAAAACCTCAAAAGTCTGCAGAGGTCCTGTCAGGCTCCATCCCTCTGATACACATGAACACCTCAGAGCATCTCCTTACATGCTGAACAGGTGTGTAGGCCACATTCGCTTCCGCAAATCAACTCCTCAGTCTCCACCTATTATCTGGAGAAGCCGTTGCAGAAATTTTACATATCCTTCAAGACTCACTTTGAATACCTCTTGGTCTACTTCTTTCTCTAGGTCTTGTTTCACTGCCTTGAATACCTTCTCCAGAGCCTAACACTTATTCCACTAGGGACATGGTTATCTGGACACTGTTCCAACCTCTCCCTCAAACAGGGTTTGAGACAAACTTACTCTATAAATGATCATTATAGTTAATATATCTTTTCTTTTTTGGGGTCACATCCGGTGATACACAGGGGTTACTCCTGGCTCTGCACTCAGGAATTACTCCTGGCAGTGCTCAGGGGACCATATGGGATGCTGAGAATCGAACCTGGGTTGGCCACGTGCAAGGCAAATGCCCTACCTGCTGTGCTATTGCTCCAGCCCCATAGTTAATATTTAAGGAATTAAAAATCATATGGTATCTGCCACAATTAATTCTGTTGTGATATGAAAGAGCCACAGATAATATAATTCATATATAAATAAAAGTGTGGCCTGCGATTCATAAAACCTTATTTTTAAAAAGCTGGGGCCAACTGGCTTTGACTTAGCCTATTTGTTCTCCAATGTCTTCCTCTTGTCTATGCTGTGCTGAATGGCATCATAGGTGGTGCTCAGAAATAGTTGTGAAACTAAACAAATCCTAATTGCTGTGATCAAAAATGCCTTCAAATTTCCTTCCTTCCTTCCTTCCTTCCTTCCTTCCTTCCTTCCTTCCTTCCTTCCTTCCTTCCTTCCTTCCTTCCTTCCTTCCTTCCTTCCTTCCCTCCCCCTCCTTCCTTTCTCTCTCTCTCTCTCTCTCTCTCTCTCTCTCTCTCTCTCTCTCTCTCTCTCCTTTTAGACATTGTTGAGTCCCCTGAAAACACTGAAGGTTCCTTGTGTGATTATTGCCTGTGCATGTCACTGAGATGTCAGAATCTCTTAATCTGCAGCTGATTTTCCTATAGGCTTAGCTTCTCACCTTAAAACTTCAAAATCAGTCTAAAGAACCATAAAATACCACTTTTTTGTCAGCCCCTCAAGTTTGGGGAAACATTGGTAAGGTTGGCAGTTATGGAAAGTCACCTTAGACTAAGATTCAGTTTATGCCACAAAGAAGACTATACAAAGTGATTTTTGACTCAATAAGAGGGAAAGGTGACATCGTAGAAGCCTTTCCCGTTCCTTGGGTCAGCCAGGCACCAAATCCGTAGGTGATATGTAAGAGAGAGCTGCTTGCCATACCGGTTTTACTCATGTGTTCAGCTGTATGATTCTGTGTAGGATAGATTTTCAGACACTTATGTTTTTCCCATATAGTTGGTTCTAAAACACGGTGTCTTTGCCAGATCCTAATTCCCAAGGTTCATATTCCCCAAATTCTGGGATAACTTTATGTACTAACACACCTTCTACCTTCATTATTCCTGGGTATACTCAATAACTAAAACACTCTACATTTAATATTAGTTCCATCCTCAATTAGCTCTGAAGTTTTTCCTTCTTGCTAAATCACTTGCTATGGTAGACATGGTTTAAATACCATTGCCCAGAGGCCATCAGTTTATTAGTTATAAGATAGAAAACAAGAAGATAAAGAAAAATTTCTGCATGGTTACATAAGGACCAGGAATTTGTGCCTTCAGCAGTTACTTCTCTATTTTCATATGAGAGTACGCTTCATCTATTTTCTTTCTATCTGGGATTGGGCAAGAAAAATTAGTGTAGATGAAAAGAGAGGCATTTAAGCCTCAAAAGATTAAAAAGCAATCTGGGAGGTTTAGTGATATCAATTCCCTCTTTCTTACTTCTAAGGTCGCTGTACTCTTAGAAGACAGACGGCTGCCTGCTCTG
The DNA here is from genome assembly GCF_027595985.1 of Sorex araneus. Lineage (NCBI taxonomy): Eukaryota > Metazoa > Chordata > Mammalia > Eulipotyphla > Soricidae > Sorex > Sorex araneus. The sequence continues at coordinate 78,004,711 of NC_073303.1, forward strand.
CATGTTACACTGCTGTAGCGAAGGGATGGGGAGTAGAATGTGTCAACAGAGTGAAAAACAAAAGCACGTTCTGGCTGCCAAAAAGCATGCAGTCTTTCCGCTCCTGGCTAGAGAGGACTGCCAGCATGATGCAGATCAGTTTCATCAACCCCCTCCCTGTGGCTCCCAACACTGACCCGACCCCTGCTATCTCCTCTCAACCCCCACCCCAAACACACCTTGCCCCTGAGCCTGACTTTCAGAGAAACAACAGGTTATTTTAAAGCATTGACCTGGCCAACGATCCCTGGGTAAGCACACTCAAGTTCTGCAGCAAAAACACTGCGCTGGGGCTGGAGCAATAGCACAGCGGGTAGGATGTTTGCCTTGCATGCGGCTGATCCAGGTTCAATTCCCAGCATCCCATATGGTCCCCTGAGCACTGCCAGGGGTAATTTCTAAGTGCAGAGCCAGGAGTAACCCCTATATATCACCAGGTGTGACCCAAAAAGCAAAAAACAAACAAACGAACAAGCAAACAAAAAACAAAAACCACTGCACTGTATGCCTAGAAAACAAACCCCTGTTTCCAAGAGCAGGCTAGGGACTGCAGGCATCGGTGAATTCTTTTCCTTGTGTCCCATTCCTCGGTGCTAGGAAATGCACACTCTATTTGATCTTTAGCATCATTACTTTAGAATATTGATGACTCTTCTTTTCTTCTTTTTTTTGGGGGGGGGGTCACACATGGAGATGCACAGGGGTTACTCCTGGCTCACACACTCAGGAATTACTCCTGGCGGTGCTTGAGGGACCATGTGGGATACTGGGAATCAAACCTGGGTTGGCCCCGTGCAAGGCAAACGCCCTATCCACTGTGCTATCACTCCAGCCCTGACAGTTATTTTCTTTCTTTCTTTTTTTTTTTTTTGGTTTTTGGGTCACACCCAGCGATGCACAGGGGTTACTCCTGGCTCTTCACTCAGGAATTACCCCTGGCGGTGCTCAGGGGACCATATGGGATGCTGGAATTAGAACCCGGGTCGGCCGTGTGCAAGGCAAACGCCCTACCCGCTGTGCTAGCGCTCCAGCCCCCTGACAGTTATTTTCAACAACTAAAGGGAACTCCCAAGAGATCACCCTCACTCACGCTTCCCTTCCACTTCCCTTCCTTCCCACTCAGCTGCTAATGAACATTAGAAACGTGATTTCTAATCAACCCACTAGTCAAGTTTGGTTGCAGGTTCCATGGCCTGTATGCCGCTCTGTGACTGCACGGCAGAAGAGCATGTTCTCCTTTATGGATGAGCATTGAGGAAGACACCAGGGTGAGGGAGACGGGGTAGGGGGAAGATGGGGAGCAAAGGAAAGACCCCATAGCCAACGGCCCCCAGAACTGACATCATTACTCACATGTGTTGGGAAGCATTGGGATACAGTTTTGAAAACTGTGGGGCTGAGTCCTCTGGGCCGTGGGGCGCAGCGTGACTGATCACCATCATAATGGGCCTATGGGGATACATTCTCTTAGACATTTTGAAGTAATTAATGCTCTCGTTAGTGATTAAGTCTGTGAAGTAGTCCTGAAACATACATTTGACACAAAACAAAAATTACAAAAAGTGACATTTATCAGTTCACATCTGAATACTGTATATCCTCAAAAGCAACTCACTGAATGAACAGTGCAAGTCTAACGCAGGAAGGGAGGGACTCCCTAACACAGCAAAACATCTCCCATCACAGAGGAAATCCATCTCCATCCAGTGACTCTGCAGGGTGGCCAGCTCAGAAACATGCCAAAAAACTATTTTCAGTGGTGTCCAGCTTAGCAATTAGGGGGCAAAAGTAAAATAAAATAAAATAAAATAAAATAACCAAGGCCTGCTGGCTCCAGATAAGGACCAGATCTGGTGATCTCAATGCTAGAACTCACAAAACACCGGATACATATTTCCCTCTCAGGTTTCACTGATGTAATGTGTTGACAAAAAAAAATTTAATTACTTCAAGAGCAGGAAACACCCATACCCACCGCGAATTCAGTTGTAGAACACACACAAACACAACTGCACCAATCAAATAGAACATTCTGGAATTTGGAAGTGGGGGGGGATTTCCCCCTCTTAAACGAAAAAGTCACTGGTAGGAAAATTACACAATCATCTCTCATCAAAGCGTGGCCAAACTCTGGGTGCGGAGGGGGAACACGGCAGTAGTTTATCAATCGAGTCAAAACACGAAATATGGGGAGCAGTTGATTTCCTGCAGATTATGCTCTGTTAATTGCACAACTAAAATGATACAGCTGCTGGGATTAGAGCCGACTTGTTAATAAAATGACTTAACCCGCCGTCTGGGGGAGCTGATGCAAGTACAAGGGAGAGGGAGGAAACGGAATTAAAAGGAAAGATGAAAACTTAAATTAAACCACCTGCTCCCTCTGCATGTGTATCACTGGCCTGGAACTTCAGCCTAAACTTCACTGAGATAGTGCCCAGGCTGTGTTCACTGTGTCAGAAGCTGCCAGGCATGACTAATCACATGTAGATTCAAGGACCAGAACAGCTGCAAAAGCAGTGCCGAAGGGCCAAAATCTGGGTCACATGTGTCATTGTTAGAACAAGTCCACAGGCTATCACCTCCTTCCATGGGAGTGTCCGTTTCATTCCTTTCCTCACTAAAAAAAGATGTATATTCTTTCTGGACACAGTTGTCTTTGACACTTAATCAGCTGTGATAATGGGCAAGTTACGCTGATTTAGTCTTTGGAAGGAATCTTGATTATTTTGCACTCCTTAGGACAACAGGGAGAGAAAGGTTAATAGCTTGACTGAGGAGCATGAAAAGCATCCCCCACAGATAAAAAATGATAGCAGTGTCAATTAGTGCCCTTTGTGGAAAGTAGCTCAGATCTGCCGCCAAGGTCCCCACCAGCTCTCAACTTTGATGAGTCTGGAAACCGATTAGCAATGTTTGTGAATTCATTTACATTCATTGTTTTCTGAGAGCTTCAAAGGGGAGAAACTTACACCTTATCGCCCACAAAGTCCCTAGTGCCCAAATCAGCTCAAGTAGAGAGATAACAATGGGCCAAAATGACATCAAGTCCCCTTTTTCGAATTCTACCAATAGCTCTTTCATAGTGATCTATGCTACACAGAGCAGATCCTTGGATTCTTTTAGGTAAATGAGGAAGAAGGCAGAGCTAGAAGGGAAGAGGATATTTTTAGGTAAACTAGCAAGCTAAATTCAGCTAATTTCACTTTCACCCTGATGACCTAAAAATTAAACTGGCAATCACAAAAAAACTGTGTGAATTACAAAGTCAAAGTTACAGAGTCAAAAATGGGATCCATTTGCTAGAGACTCATGGGACATGTTGATTGCATTTTCTATGAACTAATTTGGTGATTCTAGGACTGATCAGTTTTAAGAATGTGTGGAGCAGGTGTTCCTGTCACATACCGGCATGGTCCAACAGGAGTAAAAACAAGGGAAGTGGTTTCTCAACCTTTGATCTTGCTCTTTGTCTGCTCTTATTCTTACATCAAAATCTGAAGCAACAGACAAACTATACTTTCACTCCAGTGAAAAGCAAAAGCAAAACAGTACAAGATGAACACATAATTATATGGACAAATACTGGGGGGGGGGCTGGAGAGAAGAAAACCAAAAATTATCACAAAAGCAGGGGCACCAATTTTGTTCCTGAGTATTCTTTTAGCAAAAGCCTTTCACCCTAATGAGTGGGGAAAGATCACTGTGCAGTCAGTGTTCCCAGAGTCTCCTTCTTGCCAAGAGTTTAAAATTACCTTAAAATTTTTTATCCTAACTTTGTGAGAACATAGAAAGCAAGTCTTGTGGCGCTTATGTTAGCTCACTGAAAATGTCTTTCCCCATTATGCACAAAGTAAATTGATGCAGTGTAAAAGTGGCTGAAAATTACCTTTGCATAATCAAATCCATGCTTTTCTTTGATGCCATTGTGACAAACAGTGTAATTATAGAAACGAGAATTCTTGATTAATCCAAGCCATTCTCGCCACCCAGGAGGGATGTAGCTGCCATTATATTCATTGAGGTATTTTCCAAAAAAGGCTGCAATGGAAAAAAAGGATTATTTTCTCATATTAAATGATTAATTATAACTAAATTCATAAATGTATGAGCATGAAAACATGGCTTGAAACAGAGAGAGTGAAACAACAGTCAAGCTAGGTAACAGGAGCTGCCAAAATATTAGTGCAATTCTTCAATGTTTTGGCAAATGCACATGCGCACACACGGACTTCTTTCTAAATAAAAGTAGCACCGAAGTAATTGGATTACAGTTCAATGAAATCACCCTAATGTTCCCGGTACTCTGGTTGCATCTGTTTCTTGTGGTTCTACTGGGTTAGTTGCTGAATGAATTCCTCCGTTAAGTTGATGTAGAAATCAGAAAAGGAGCCAATGTGAGGTCTGGATTCTTCCCACCAGGCCAACATTGGACAACTGCAGGTTCTGTCTTTGAAATAAAATAAAATTCCTAACTTTCTGTTTGAGAGTTGTGAATTGTGAAAATTATGTTAAAAAGCTTGTCTTTAGTTTCACATAATCATGGGGCACACATTTTCTAAATCCCCAAGTCTAGAGCAAACTCCATTTGGCAGGGCATAGTCATGGGTTTTCTTTCTCTGTCACATGCATTTTATGTCATGAGTGTTTCTGTTATATGTTTTTTTTACCAATGTGGATATCTGACTATTGGCAAATCAAAATTTTTGGCAGCACTGACATATCACACAGATATGCTTTTAGAGAATTACATTAAAGATCGGGATGTGGCCCAGCGGTGAAACCTGTCCCTATGCTTCATGTGTCTGAAGCCCTGGGTCTGATCCGTGTGTGTGTGTGTGTGTGTGTGTGTGTGTGTGTGTGTGTGTGTGTGGTCAGAGGGAGGGGATAGAGAGTGAGGAGACTATAACATTATTACATATGTGTATAAACACTCTGCTACTCCTTGTTAAAGGCTACTAAAAGGATGTAACATTTGTAAATCGGCCAACTCACATCCAAAAAGGCTGATTCTTTTGAAAGAGAAGCTGAGAATAAAATGAGATAGATTGCAAAGTTCAATATTTTAGAGCTATGGGAAGAGTACCAATAACTGTCATTGACACCATTTAGAGAAAGAGAGGGTGTTACTGGTAATTAAGTCAGGAAAATACGAACTAACAAGCACTGTTTCAGATAAACCTGATATTATAATAGCCTACTCCTCTGCTATAAAGGACCAGATAAATCTGTATTTTATGCATGCATGTAGGGGTGTACATGTGTCTTAAATAATGTATACCTTTACACCTTGCACACAAAATGCAAGTTTTAATTTTTCTCATTTTAAAAGGGCTGTCATCTTCCTTTTTAGGGGATCTATGTCTTATGGCAGCTGGATGATAACTTTATCAAAGCTACTGTCTAACTTCATTGGGCAGTTTTACAAGATACAAGCAGAAGCTGCACTTAGATACAAGTAGAAGCTAGTTCCTGGCCAGATCTGCTTTAAATGGTGAAAACTGATGCTAAAACCATTGACATCACTCAGAAAGCACACATTTCTGAATCTTCAACTTATTCAATGTACATTATGTCAATGTCTTTGTGGCTTAGCTGCTTTCACTTACACATATGCATATGCATATGCATCTATATGTGTATCCATGTGTGTTCCCAAAACATCTGAGTGCCATCAAAAATGAAATTACTTTCCTCTCCAAGTTTACTTCTCCCTAAAGGTGCCCTTCAATTCAGTGCATGACACTATCACCTTCCTGGTTAACCAGGACGACAACTCAGTCTTCCCTGCTTCCACCTGCTCTTTTGCTCCTTTGCCAAGCAACTGCTACCACCTGGAGTTATATTTAGGGAATCCTAAGCTCTTGACTGGCCAGTCTCCTGGCCAGTATCCCCAGCCTCCAGTTTGGTCCTGGATCACCGCCTGATCTAAAAGATCAGTTCCAACGATATCACCCTCTTATCACAAAAGTTGATAGACTTTCCTGCAGAATCAACTTTAACTGAATAATGTGCCTGTTGAGGCTTTCCTCTCTTTTAGCTCCATCTCTCACTTCCCCATTAAGCATCCGTAGCTCCAGTTTTGCTTTTGTTTGTGCTCTTCTCTCCAGCTTTCTCTCTAGGTATCAAAGCCAGAGCATATACCATTCAACGCCCAGCCTTTGCCCCAGTCCCAAAGTACTTTATCTCTGCCACTAAAATGTCATTTCCCTGTTCTTAGTTGTGGTGTGGTCATTTGCATAATACCTTCTTAATCATAAAGTTTTCTGCCCCCCCATATTATTATTAAATTTTTTTATTTTAGGCATTGTGATTTACAATATTGTTAATGGGAAGGTTTCATACACAGATGTTCTAGCACCATCACTTCAGCAGAGTGTCAACTATAAAGATTTGAAGAATCTTTGTCTCATCTCTGTACCCCCAAATTCCTTGCACACAGCATAAGGGTTCCATTTCCTAAACTGGCTTCCCCAGCAAATGTTCCAGGAAGTTCAAGGATCTCCACCTCATCTCTGGATCCATTATACTAGTTCCAGACTTTAACATTTGATGTATTCCCTTGAATGATAACCATTAAAGTCACTTTGGTCGGGATGTTTTCAAAGAATTTAATTTCAGAGACGCTGAAGCTGTTATTTCTCATCAGACTTCTCTGAAGAGTTGCTCAGATCTGAGAAATCTGGTGATGTTTATTTGTTCGATAAATATCTCTATGTTGAATCTATGAATCAATCAAGTGGTCAAATGTTCAGACTCTCAGGATATGCCAAGGTCTCTGAGAAGTACTAAGCGTGTGGGGCAAAACATTCGAGTCTCCCATGAGATATGACTGAGACAGGATTTCCCTTTGGGCTGATGACATGCATCAGGAATTCTCCCAAGGAGGGGAGTTTGTCGTCACAGACTAACCCCCTTTTCAGAGAACCCACAAGATAATTTTCTGCTTCTCACAAGACATGTGACATGGAGTCACAGGCATCGGACCATGGCCTCACCCCACGGATGTTACTTCAGAAGGGGACCGTTTCCAGGAACCTTCCAATGTAATAACCTTGGGCAACTCTTTCCTTTGGCCTGCTCCTCCTCCCCAGGGGCTGATTCCTCTTTTCGCTCTAGTTTTCAAAGCAACAGAACATACTGATTTGGAAGATAAATCCTGGAGCCAGCTGCTTACGTTCAACTCCTGGCTCTGCAATGTGCTAGCGCTCTGTCCACAGCCTGACCCTTCTCTACCTCTATTCCTTCTTCTTCAGCACTGTAAAGATGATGATACTACTACTGCTACTACTACCATTACTGCCCTTGGTACTTACTGGACCACTGTGAGGATTAAGAGACTTAATGCACATGTAGAACACTTACAACAGTGCCTGGCAAATAACGATTTACTAATTCTGCCACTACTAATATTATCATCAGTATCACCTTATCCATATTCAATTCAGTGTTCTGATTTGAAAAAAAAAATAAAATCTTCAATGCCAAGAAATCTTCCTCTTGTACTGTGTACTTGCAGACTGGAAACATTTCCTGAAAGGTTACATATATTTTTTTCCCAAGTCCGTCTCCTTTGAGGTCATACATTCTCTTCCATTTGGCTTACACGTCCCCGCTTAATTAGTTTCTAAGTTTTCCCCGCTAGTTCAGGTTTTGATTTTTGTTTGTTTCTTTCAGGGCAGCCATGCCAAGCCCTTGCTGGTCTTTCCTCATTGCTTTGCACGCTGGGCTATTTTGTACTGTTTTCTACCCATTGCCATGGCTATAACCCTTTCCCTAAATTCTCCCCTTGTAAACGAGTCCTCCAACTTTCTTAATAGTCCTTGCTATTTGCTTCAGAACTCCCTCCAGGTTTTTGGCGTTTTTATGTCAGTGGAGTGTAAAAGCCACACTCAGGATTCCAGAATCCAGCACACTTTGTCCTGAGAAACCAGGTCCTCATGTGACAGTGTGCGGTTCCCTCTGCTGCCAGCTCCACGCTGCCCCAGTCTTCCCGGTTGCCCGAGACTCAGGGCAATTCCCCCAGCCTCTGTCGACAGGATGCCTCCTGAAAGCATTCTGCAAATGATTATCTGGGCTTCAAATGATTTTTCTCCTGGTGCATGCAATCTCTTTTTCTCTCCTTTAAGGCGAGCCTCACAGTCTTCTCTATACTGCCATTCTATGCTGTGCAGCCCGCAGCTTTTCTCTTCATTGGCATTGGTGATTCAACTTTGAATTCAACCCAACTTACTGTCCTCTGAATATATCCCAATGTGCCACCTGCCCATTCTTTTGCATGTCGTTCTCCTCTTGGGGACACCAGCTAAGCATTTCCCTCCTCAACTGGTTTTCATTTCTTTGTTTTGGGGTCACACCTAGCTGTGCTCGGGATCGCTCCCTGCTCTGCACAGAGGTCATTCCTAGTGGTGCTGGGAGATCATGTGATGCGGAAATAGAACTTGGGCCTCCTGCAAGCACAATCTGTGCTCAGCCTATTAAGCTCTCCCTCTGGCCCTCTCACAACTGTTTAAGAAGGTGGCAGAGGGTCGGTTGAGAGGGAGAAAAGCCCTGATCACAATTATTGACTTCAGGCCATGCTATTTTTGTTCAGTACCATTACATAATATTTAAATATTTTTTTCTTGAAGGATTTGACGCAATGGCATTTATTTTTAAGTCAGCAATAGTAACCATAGAAACAATTTTTGATAACGCAGTCAAGTCTTATTTAATCTAGCAAATGATATACGCATTGAGCTTTCACTCTGTGTAATGGATAAATTTAGGCTTGCCTGCATATATATGTATATATGTATATATACACATATGTATAAATACACACACACACACACACACACACTTTTTTTGGTCAACTTCTTTACTGTGTGGCTCCCTAAACTAGATTATAAGACTGAAGAAATCAGGAATGTTATTTTGTAGTTTTGGATCACACCTGGCTGTACTCTGAGCTTTCTCTTAGCTCTGTGCTCAGGTATCACTTCTGACAGTATACAGGTGCCAGAGATCAAACTGGTGTCACCACAGGCAAGGCCAGAGCCTTACCACTTTTGTACTAACTCACTGGACTGAGAATTTTATTTTACATCTCTTCAAATCCTAACACAGTATAATTTTATGCTATTTATTGAATTAAGGTTCAATAAATAGCATATTAACAGCATTCAATATGTTATGTTAACATGCTGATCAAAAATTCATAATGCCGTAAGTCATAAAAAGTAAAGACATTCTTTTTTCTTCTTTTAAGTAAACTCATATTAAAAACATCCATATTAAACAATAAATTCCTATTTGTTGTATTAGAGCAATAGCACAGTGGGTAGGGTGTTTGCTTTGCATGCGGCAACCTGAGTTCGATTCCTTCATCCCTCTTGGAGAGCCCGGCAAGCTACCGAGAGTATCCTGCCCGCATAGCAGAGCCTGGCAAGCTACCCATGGCATATTCGATCTGCCAAAAACAGTAACAACAAGTCTCACAAATGGAGACGTTACTGGTGCCTGCTCGAGCAAATCAATGAATAATGGGACAACAGTGCTACAGTGCTATCTATTTGATACAGAAAACATGGACTTACTTTATAAGAAAAAAACCCATGAAATTAGAAAACCAATTATTTGCTTTAATCATTTTGTAATAAGAATTCTTTTCAAAATCTTATTTTAGATCTCTAAGTACTGCTTTATATACCCAAACAATATAAAACTGAATTAGTACAACTTAAATTTTTGTTGTTTTTGCTTGTTTTAGGGCTATACTTAGGGGTGCTCTGAGGCCACCCCATGTGAGGTGTTCAGGGGTCATTTTCTACATTGCTTAGAGAGTAATGTGGTACCAGGTAACTGTTTTGGGGACTTCTGTAGGCAAAGCATGTACTCTAGCCCTCAGACCCAATATGGATAAACTTTTATTCATAAACAATTTTATGTATTGTATCTTATGATTGTCATTGAAACCTACAATTTAAAAAGGAACCAATAAAATAATTTCTGTGATCATAATAAAACTAGAATTTAGACAGAAAAGAAAATTTAGGACTCATTCTCATAGCATCACTGCATTATACAATTTAGAAGACTGTTTTGTGTAAGTCCTTGACACAGGAAAATAAGAGCTAGGATCTGACTTGGGCTTTTAGTCTTCATTCTGTTATTTTTTCCCTAGCCCTTAATACTACTTCTCAAATGTGGATTATTATTTTTAATTTAACATTTATACCAGGTTTTTCAATAGTACCTATACCATCACACACACACAAAATCTAAACTAAGTATTTTTGAGCTTATAGACAGAGTATTTCTTTTTATGGTACATAATCCATAACCTTTCCAATTCACTTGTTAGAGCACAAAATGCAATAGATATGTTACTGTATTTTCCTCCTCTTGAACATTCAAGCTGTTGGGAGAATCATATTTTCCATGAGTAGAGTTAGAAATATTTAGGCTCTAGCCAGTCCAAAAATATGCCTCAGTTCTGAAAAAAGAAAAATCATCTCACATAATAGTAAATATAATATTGCACAAAATCAATGTATTCAAATCCATGTATTCTGAATGTCTCCCAAAATAAACCTCCTAGCAATTTATCTTCTCTGAGTTCTTTATAAAACTATCACTGTTTTCCGAATGCCCCAGAACGGATGACTGGTTGAGGAAACTCTGGTACATCTATACAATGGAATACTATGCAGCTGTTAGAAAAAAGGAGGTCAAGAATTTTGTAGTCAAGTGGATGGGCATGAAAAGTTTCATGCTGAGTGAAATGAGTCAGAAAGAGAGAGACAGACATAGAAAGATTGCACTCATCTATGGTATATAGAATAACAGAGTGGGAGACTAACACTCAAGAACTGTAGAAATAAGTACCAGGAGGTTGACTCCATGGCTTCGAGGCTGGCCTCACGTTCCGGGGAAAGGTCAACTCAGAGAAGCGATCACCAACTACATTGTAGTCGAAGGCCATGTGGGGGAAGGGAGTTGCGGGCTGAATGAGGGCTAGAGACTGAGCACAGCGGCCACTCAACACCTTTATTGCAAAGCACAACAGCTAATTAGAGAGAGAAAACAGAAGGGAATGCCTTGCCACAGTGGCAGGGTGGGGTGGGGGGGAGATGGGATTGGGGAGGGTGGGAGGGACACTGGGTTTACGGGTGGTGGAGAATGGGCACTGGTGAAGGGATGGGTTCCAAACTTTGTATGAGGGAAGTATAAGCACAAAAGTGTATAAATCTGTAACTGTACCCTCACGGTGATTCTCTAATTAAAAATAAATAAATTTAAAAAAAAAAAAAAAAAAAAAAAAGAAAAATAAATCATTAGCCTAACCACAAAGTTGATGTAACCAAGGACTAAAAGGGTTTGTTGCAAGATTCTAGCAGTGATAAGGTAGGGGATATTACCACTTAGATGGTGGATATTGTGTAACAGTATTGTCCTCTCAAACAGAAGCATCAAACTGTTGTAAAGAGTTACCTCATAAATATTTTTAGATGCAATAATTCATTTTTCAGGAGAAAAAATGTTTGAGTTTAATGATCGTGTATTTTGTTCAAAATAAAATGTCATTTTCACTAAAAAAAAAAAAAAAAACAAACTATCACTGTTTTGTACTTCTTGATTTTAGGTTGATATTTATAGATAATAAATTTTATGTGTAATAAGAGTTTAGTAGATATTTCAGTTTACCTCAATATTTTTTCTTGGGTTCTTAGCGAGATGTTCCAAATAATGTAATGATTATTAATAAAACAATAATATCTTTATATATGCATTTTCTCCACTAGATTAAGTAGCTCATAATATCACACTGATTTAATACCTACCCATCAAGTCTCTTATTTTCCTGAGATGCCTATAACCTAATGTGCTTATTTGTATATTTTCAAATGACTGTCTCTGGTTGGATCAATCATTACTGTCACAAAGACATCTTAACTTATTAATTATCTGAGACACTTCAATATTTTCCCATCAAAGATAAATTCAAATTACATAGATCTCTATCGTGGACATTTTAGTCTTCCAACTTTTTTTTTCTGATATATTCATGGGCACATCAAAATTAATTTTCTTCAGTATTTTCCTTTGCCTACACGTAACTAAACATTTTGAAAAATTTCATTCCCTTAAAGAATTCCCTTTACTTTGTAGGATGAGTCATTAAAAATTCCACTCTGTCCGAAGAGGTTGGACAACGGGCTGATTGTGAGCTTAAGTTGACTTTAGAATCAGAGTGAGATTCCAGGCAGTAAGCTCGTCTCTAGAGAAGACAACTGCCTGCAGCCTCTGCTAAGCTGCCCACTGTCCATGATCCAGGAAGCCTGATGGTGCCTAGAGAATCGTCTACAACTGGGGAGAGGTTAATGGTCATACTAGAAAGAGCCCTGAAGACCAACGTCCAGACGCCTGCTGCTCCCATTAGAACATCAGATGTGTCACTTCGGAGAGTCATTTTAATCCTGTAGGTCTGTGTTTGCTCCTTTGAGAATAAGGAAAGGAAACGCATCCAAGTAACCTCTCAGTTTTGTTTAAGTTCTTGTAACCTAGTGAAGAGCCCAGTATAATTGAAACAAGCAACAGAAGACAATATGCTGCCTTAGAAGCCACTGGTTTATTTTTATCTTGGTGACTCAATGAACTTTGCAGTAGGTTGTCTTTCCATGTTTTTGCTTTTGCCATCTGGAGTTTAATTCTCTATGACTCCATGGCATACAGGTTTCCTGACAGGCTTTTGCTTGACTTTCGCTAGCACTACTTTTCTTTTATCAGGGTTCTATTGCTTTGTATTCTATTATGCTTTATATGTCTCTTGATAAGAAACTTTGGAGTGGAGCATGCTAGATATACATGCAAAAAAAGTGACAGAAAAAGAAAAGAATTTATAGTCACATGTGTTTTGGGAGGCTCCTGCTACCATGCCCACCTTGTAACCTTAGGCAATGATTCTCCCAATCTCTATTCCTCTCTTATTGGAAACCTGGGCAAATCCTTTTTTTAAAGGGCACTGCAAGAGTTATGTGAGACAACATAGCTAGAGCTTGGTGCGGGGTAGGTATGCAACAAAAGCTAATTTTTCCTAGCTTTTGTTGAGGTATTACTAATAGTAAAAAAAAAAATTGTGTATATACATAAAGATGTGCAACTCAATGCCTCAATATATACAAACACAGTGAAATATTCACAGACAAATAAACAATCAGCATATTCATACATCAAATCTTTGCTAGTTTTTCCTGTGGCAAGAACACGCTAAAATCTAGGAAATTTAGTAAATTCCATGTATACAATATTGCTGACCACAGTCACTGCTATTATATTATTTATTTAGAATGTAGTCACCTAGAACTTTATAATTTCCTTGACTTGGCCCTGGAACAAATTAGTAAGTCCTAACTCACCATTTTAAATCTAGGCAGATACTAAAAGTTCTAACCCTTTAAGACCTACGGTTTAAGTATATGGTTTCACTGCAGGGTTTCAAGATGAAGATCATAAGAGGTTAAAGGCAGTGATTACATACAGCACTGCCCATAAACAAAACACAACGTGATGGCAGAAATTAAAATCTAGGGATCAGGGTCTGGGGAGATGGTTCAAAAGGCTGGAGAACATACTTTATTGCACACGGGATTCCAGGGTGAGAGCCCTGTACCACATGGTCACCTGAGCACAGCATGGAGCAGTGAAGCTGAAAGCAGCCCCAGAGGACTGAGAAAAGACAAAGGAAGGAAGGAAGGAAGGAAGGAAGGAAGGAAGGAAGGAAGGAAGGAAGGAAGGAAGGAAGGAAGGAAGGAAGGAAGGAAGGAAGGAAGGAAGGAGAGGAAGGAGGAAGGAGGGGAAGGAGGGAGGGAGGGAGGGAGGGAGGGAGGGAGGGAGGGAGGGAGGGAGGGAGGGAGGGAGGGAGGGAGGGAGGGAGGGAGGGAAGGACGAAAAAAGAAAGGAAAGAAAAAGAACAGGCATTAGGGAACCATTCTGATTTTGCTTCTGAGCTGGTTGTACAATATTTAAAAGCCCCATCTCAGTCATAAAACAGAACCAAGTACATTTGCTGTCTATGAACCCTACAGGGATGTTTGATGGATTTTCAAATTGCTTTCGAGCTCTCAGATGAAAGGTGCTATAAATTTAAATCACTTATGTGAGAAAACATACTCAGGATAAGGCATTCTGAGTAACCAGTTCCCTTCCTAAGCATCAACACGCACTCTGGAGATCACAGGGGAGTGTCCTCTGTGCACAGAAATCTCGAGGTGCCTGTGGATGACAATGCTATCATAATCAGGATCAATACTTTTATCCATAAACAACAAGCACTAACTGCCCAAAGGGTGCTTTGCAAAGAAGCACATGGCCACATTTTTTCCTGAGTCCAGTGGGAAAGATTAATTCCCTTTTTAAGAGATTTGAGGGACTACATTTATCTATAATCTTTTCCTCTTAAATCTTCAGAATAGGGAATCTATGTACCTAAAAATAATTTATAGCAAATGCTAAAGATGACATCTTTAATCCTCATGAGCAAATCTAGGTTGTTTTTTTTCAATCAGTGTTGTAGATCTTATTTCAAAATCATTATTACATTCATAAAGAAATGCTGAGAAAACCCAAGGCATAATATATAATAAGTATGGGGAGAATAAAGGATTGAGGCAAACTTACCCCAAAGTATTTCATTTTCTTTCTTACATTGGCATAATTTTGCTTGTTTGTTTTGGGGTGATCCTCAGCACTGCTGAGGGATATTCCCAGTTTTGGGGGTTGCTTCTGGTGGTGCAGTGCCCCAAGCGATGCTGCCAACCTAACCAGGGTCACCCACATTCAGGGTAAGTGTTTTAACTGCCCCACATTCCTCTCCAGTCCTGCATGATACTTTTTTTTAACCTCTCCTGAAAACTGCCCTCTGTTGTCAACAGATCAACTAACCCTAGCCCTCTTCTTGCCCTTTGTAGGTTAAACAATTATAGCATCTGTAACAAGTACCTTCCCTTCCAGGATAGGGTAGACATTTAAGAACATTGATGACCACAATTTTGGGTTACAGTAAAGAAACCCCCAATCTAATATTGTCTGCTTTAGAGGCAGGGGAAGGGTGGGAAAGGGGGGTATACCCGGGATGTTAGTGGAGGGATGGGTGTTTGATCATTGTGAGATTGTAACCCAAACATGAAAGCTTGTAACTATCTCACGGTGATTCAATAAAATTTTAAAAACTAAAAAAAAAAAACACCAATCTTGTTTATTGCAGTGAGTAAATAAAAGGCTAAGTATGGTGTGCACAAATCCAATGCACTGTCATTCTGTTTATCATCAATTTGCTCGAGCGGGCACCAGTAACATCTCCATTGTGAGACTTGTTGTTACTGTTTTGGCATACACCACAGGGAACTTGTCAGGCTCTGCTGTGTGGGCGGGATACTCTCGGTAGCTTGCCGGGCTCTCCGAGAGGGACAGAGGAGTCAAACCCGGTTCGTCTGCGTGCAAGGCAAATGCCCTACCCACTGTGCTATCGCTCCAGTTCAATAAGATGCATTAATTCTATACATGGTTTTGACTCTCTAATGGATCCCAGACCCGGAGAGGTGCAAAGCAGTTCAGAAAGTTCATGATTTCTCACTGAAACACCGAGCACAAAGTGACTAACACTTGAGACAAATCTTGAGTGGTGCTGTGATCTCTTGAGATTTGGGAGCCTGAAGGAAGCAGATAGAATGGATGAAAACTCTTCTGTGGTAGGTTCACCTGGAAAGTTCTAACTGCCAGGAGTTCGGGTAGGTATATTCCCTTGATCGTGCAGCCATTGGGAATTACTGTCTTTTCTGTAGGGAATCTCTGACTGGACATTCTTCAGAGTGAAAGGAAGGGATAGGGCAGAGATTGGGAGAGAAAAGAAAAGCTACAATGATTTCATTTAGGAACTTAAGGGAATATCATTTGTTTCACGACAGTGCGTCTTAATGGCATCTGAGATATTAGCAGAGGTTCATGAACCAGGAAGGTCATCCTTACCTGTTCTGTAGCCGGTGTTGTTTAGATACACGGCAAAAGTCCGAGGTTCGTGCATCGCCTGCCACGAGGGCGAGGAGCAGTTCTCGTTGTTGGTGTAGACATTGTGGTTGTGCACGTACTTGCCGGTGAGCATGGAGGACCGGGAGGGGCAGCACATGGGTGTGGTCACAAAGGCATTGGGGAAGGTGGCGCCCCCATGCTCCATGATCCGTCTGGTTTTGTTCATAACTTGCAGGGACCCTGAAAGGCACAATTCCAGCACTGTCTAGCAGAGAGCACCACACGAACAGCCATATCTGTCATGTCACTCAGTGGCTCTGTGCCCCTGATTTATTAATTTCCCTCCCTTGGCTTAAGGGAGTCTATAATTTAACCAGCTCTCATTTCCCGAACAGAATGAAACATTTGAGATCCTACCTTCTCAAGTATTTTGCTGAATAATAAACACATTTCAGCTTCTCCTTCCTTAATCACAAAGGGAAAAAAATATGCAGGCTAATCTGATAATTAAAGCTAGAAATTTAGATATGGAGCAGATTCAAAGGCCACCAGCCCCTTTGAAGATTACTGCAGAACAATAGCCTATTACACAGAGTATCAAAACCCTGAACCCACCACACACGCTCAATGGAACTGCAGAGATTATTAGGTAGTGTTTTAATCATGAAACAAGAAAAAAAAAGGAATTTTCTATTTAGCAACATTCCTTTTAAGATGCCTATATTTTAAAGCAACAACAAAAATCTTCAATACGAGTTGTTACCCTGTTATAAACTCACCAAATACCTAAGGATTTTTTTTTAAATAAGGAGAGCACTGCTATCAGAATAGTTTGTGACCTGTTTGTCTGCAAATTTTCAAAGATATGTTGTTCACTTGTGAAAGAGTTATGATTCTACTGAGCGCCAAAGTATTTGCATAGTAGTAAAATATTCCATTTTAACTGAAAGAAGGAAAATGTAATGTAAGATTGCTGAGGAAGGAGAAAAAAAAATTCTATTTCAAATACTTTATCCAGCCAAACACTGCAGTTGAAAAACATCCAAATACTGCAGAAAAAAAAAGCACAGGCCAGAATTCAATAGTCTTTTCAGGACTTGTCAAGAAATGCACTGCAGAGCACTAGAGCCAAGCCCATTGCATTTGAATCCTGGAGCCTCAGATTTCCAACAGGTCCCACTTCTTCCAAAGAAAGGGAGAAATCTGTGTAGTTTTCCAGCAAGGAAGGAAATCGTAATGCAAACCAGGCAAGCATTCAGAGCAGAAGAGAAGCCTGCCACAGTCTAAAATGCCACAGCTCGCCTGATTTTTCATCTACTCATTTTTATCATTCACATAGAACATATGAAAACAGGACGCAAGTTCCTGATTGGGTCTCATAAGAGGACCCTCAAATATGCTTCCATTGGGAGGGCTCCCTACTACCTTTTCTCCTTTGATTGTCTTCAGGGGACTCCCGCACCCTTTTATAATCAGGGAATAACATAGGTTGAGCATGCACAAGCTTCATGCGGATCATTCGATCAGTGCTCTGAGCTGAGCCCCCAGGAGTAATGGAATCAGAAGGAACAGGATATTCTGTACTGCTTCTGGTCTTCAGTAGTTAACCATCTAGACAAGGAACTTCATGGAAAAATCTGTGCTGGTCTATGTGGAAAGCCACAGACACAGAAGAGTGTGAGAAGAGCAGTAGCAGGACATAGAAGGAACAGGGAAGACTTGAAGAAATTTCTGGATAAAGTTCTGATAGAAGAGGGAGAACAAATAGAAGGAAAGAAGGAAAGAAAATCTGGGATGGGTAAAGTGTTTTGTTGATGGGAGAGGTGTTATGTGTAATGCTCAGATGGTGGGGGAAAAAGAAAGAGTGTAGAGAACAACACATTGAAATCTTAGAATGAAAAATATGGCAAATTTTCTTGATAAAATGTGGGAGGCAGAGTTAGCAAATTGCTGGGACGTGGGGCAGAGATACTCAGATTTGATAGAACAGGCAAATGAAGACAGACTAGGCTCTTTGTCAAAAGCATGAATGGAATGGGTAGAAAAATGTCTTCGAGAGTTGTTGCTATGGCAATTGACAAAGGAGGTAGTGGTCGGAGGAGAGAACAGGCTGGTTCCCCATGGATCTGTCCAAGAGATTACTGAAGCCATCAACCTGGAAGGTGATAAGAACCTGAACTAAACGGTACCTGTGAAAGAGCAATTGAAAAATAAGTGCAGTAAAATAAAATATCAACTCATTCAATCCTGGCAACAACCATGGATACTGGGTGCTTTCATTTATTAAACCCAGAGAATAGATGAAGAACTTAAGACAGAAGGGTTCAGAGTCCCGTCTGGGGTCACCCTGACTCAAGTATCAGGGTAGAGGTCAATGGAGATGTCTGCTCCACGGCCGAGAAAAAGTAGTAGGGGTCTCTCCCAATGGAAGCATATTTGAGGGGGCTTTTATGAGGCCCAGTCAGGAACTTGCCTCCTGTTTTCTTAAGCTACAGTGAGGCTAGGGTCTGGCTGACATTGAGACATTTTCAAGATGGAGAGGCAGAACTGACGTCTGCTCGTAGGCAAGGTCTGTCTCATGTTCTGGGGTCTCCTATTTGGGCCCCTTTGTGGAGATACAGAGCCGCACTAATGCTTGCTTCCTGCCCTCCCGTGGGCTGGAGAGCTCTCAGCAGCTCCAGCCCACGTGAGGGGTGAATGGGCTGCAGATGTGTGTGTTCAGTGTCATGCTGGTACGAGCCACACTTGGGGTGGGGGGTGTGGCATGGCCTGATGCAGATGATGAGCACAGGAACCTCTTCATTGTGCTGACTTATTTGCTTAGTAGGGGAAGCACAAAGCATTTTTCCTTTTAATGGTTGTACAGTGATAGATGCTGGTTAAGAATGCCACCACGGTGGTGGCACTTCATTTCTTTTCTTCACTGGGAAAATACCAAAGGCTATACAGGAATTGTGTATTTCTGCCCACTAAGAGAACAGACAGACTGGAGCGATAGCACAGTGGGTAGGGTGTTTGCCTTGCGCGAGGCCGACCCTGGCTCGATTCCTCCGTCCCTCTCGAAGAGCCCGGTAAGGTACCAAGACTATCCCACCCAAAAGTATCCCACCCACAAGCTACCTGTAGTGTATTCAATATGCCAAAAACAGTAACAAGTCTCACAATGGAGATGTTACTGGTGCCCGCTCGAGAAATCAATGAACGGGACAACAGTGCTACCACAGTGCTAAGAGAATAGATGGGGCCATAAAGTGGGAAGGTTTCAATGGATTATCTTCCCTTTCCGTAGTTTCAGGCGTTGGCGCCTAAAGTGCAGATTGTACTGATAGCAGAACCATGATTTGAAGTTCAGGACTTGGGACTCGTAACAATATTTTTACAAAACAGGGTTTAGGAAGATGAGAAGGAGAAGAAGTCCAAGATGTGAACAGGTGAGGTAACATTTTCAATTTTGTCAGATTCCCTCAAATAAACCATGCGCCTTCTTCTGGTCTGATTTTCTTATCTCTGAAAGTCCTTATCCTAGTCTCCTAACCAGACCACAGGGCCGAGAAGGGGCAGGTGACATCTTGGGAGTTCAGTTTAACCCTGAAAGGTTTCATTCTTCTCTTGTTCTTTTTCTATTGCCCTCTCCGTCATCAACACCTGGACTCGCCAAATTTGAATGAAGAGTCAACTGGGTAGCAGAAACTAAATATCTGCGTACTCTCAAAGTTTATATATCAAACTCTCACAGGCTGCATTAGGTTCATATATAAGGAGATGGAAGCTCTGGGTGGGGATGAGGACACGGCAACAGAACCCTCACGGAGAAGATGAGAGCCCTTCTCTGAACCCGGAAAGCTATGCGGCTCCTCAGCCGGAGGGGACAGTGAAGACAGCTGTCTCTGACCTGGACGTGGGTTCTCACCAGACACCATGTCTGCTGGCACCTTGAACTTGGATTTCTAGCCGCCATAGCTTTGAGAAATAAATATCTCCCTCACTGCCCCCCTCCCACCCCAGTCTTTGGTATTTGCTATAGTATCCTGAATGGACAAGACAGAAGTCCATTACTATTTTGATCTTCTAAGATTTAACATATTAATACTGGCTTAGAGTTAAAAATACTAGTTCTGGAGGCAGAGAGATAAGACACGAAAAAGCCATTTCCTTTGCACAGGCTTGCAATGATTTTAACCCTGGTTCAATCCCCAGCAGTACTTACATTTCCCTGAGCACCACTGGGGGTGACTCCTGAACACAGAGCCAGGAATAACGCCTGGGCACTGCCCAGTATGGCTCAGAAACCAAACCAAACCAGAATGAAAAAAAAAACAAAACAAAACAATCAAGACTTCCTTCTACCCCAGCTATATATGTCTTCTAAACTGAGCATGGAGCCAAGGTGTGTTACCATCTACATGAGCGCTGTGAGGTAGAATTCATGGAGATGTTATAAAGTAGCTGCAGTCAGATAGACAGGGGGCACTGCTTACTGGGTGGGCTTGGGATAGGAAGGGGAGAGGTGCCGGGGACAGATGAGTCCCGAGCCTGCCAACAAAACCTGTCCCAGAGCTCCAGGCAGGCTCCAGGGATTCACTGCTCTTACAGGGGTTGGGCAATCAACTATGGGCCAGGAAGCTAATGGGGATAGCAACCTCAGAGAGGGGATGGGACTTGTTCAGGATTACTGCAAGATGACCTGGGTTTACACTTCTGGTGCAGGGAAAAACCAAGGTTCCAGGAACATTTGTTGTTTTGGTTTTATGGGGGCCGAGGCAGGGGGTACACCCATTGACATTCAGGGCTTCTTCCTGGCTCTGTGTTAAGGGGTAAGTCCTGGTAGGTGTCTGGGCCACAGACATGAGGCCAAGTATCCAACCTGAGCCAACTGTGTGCAAGGCACATGCCTGTGCCACTGCTCTACCTCTCCAGCTCCAGGGACCAGTCTGGATAGAGTACGTGATAAGTTATTAGGACCGGATGGAATTCTGGCCAGGAATATAAAAGAATTTAAATCATTCTTTAAGCTCTAAATTCATTTATGCCCCAAACCTCTCTATGAAAATAGTCAGGTAGGAGAAAATGTCCCATTAATCTAAATGACCTTACCAAACTCACAGGAATAGCTCGACTGACCTCATCTACAAGGTTATTTCAACAACGCTTTAATGGTCCCTCATTCAATTCTCAGCAGTTAATTATTCAGCATTCTTTTATTATCAAGTTTAAAAATTTTCATCAAGCCTGTTTATTGTGTCCAAAAGGACTCATAAAACCAGAAATTCTATAATAAGTACTGTCATAATTACACCAAAAGGAAATGCTAGGATGTAAGATTCATATATACCAGGCTCCTGAGAGAGATAGCTCAGTATGGATTGTTCATAGATGAACAATAACAAGAATCAAACACAATTCATATCAGTTGTGCAGGGCTGTTTTGTAATTATTGATTTCTGATGAGGTAAGGTAAATGCTTTAAATATATAAAATGGTGTGTACTAAATAATAATTTTTAATGCCAGCTGATTAGGTATAGTGCCTTAAATAGTATAATGTCCCATATTAAGAATGGTTTTATTGATCTACTTAGTATTTTAACGTAAAGGCATATTTATATTGACACAATATGACACAAAATGACACAATAAAATAGTATTATCATTTTCTACTCAATCTCTGAATTTAGTAGGAAAAACCCAGAGGTTTTCAGCTAAAACTAGAGAGGAGGGAACAGAGGGAAGAGGAGACCAAGAAGTAGGTAATGAGTAATGTTTTCAGATCACTTAGACTTACTGCTTCCCCCTTACTTCTCCAAAGAGCAAAAGCCCATTTAAAGGAGAGACTAAAACTGCAGCAGAAAGGATATGAAAATGCCTTCAGTTCGGACAGAAGAAGCGGGCAGGTGAAGGCAGTGAAGTGTACCAAAAATATACATCACAGGGCTTTCGTCTCTTCAGTTTTTTCCATTGGATGGAGACACAAAGCCAGAACTTTGCTCCAGTTATAGAAAAAAAGCCAGTATGGATATGATGGTAAAAACAAACTACTTCTTGACTTGAGCACTGGGAGTGGAGTATGGAGGGGATGACTGTATTCTAGAGAGAACACACTACATCAGTTGGGTACAACTTCAAATCTGCAAGCATTGAGCTAATGGTTGCCTCAGGGAATGTAAGTCTTGATTATTCTTTTTGAATTTTAAAAAATGGTCAGAGCCTGGATTTTTTTTTATACCAAATGCTTCCTATTCCCTCTACCTCCCCGCTATTAAAAGTTGCTTTAAAAAAAATGTGCTGGTCTAATAAACTGCAACTATAGCTTGGTTCTTGTCTACACAGCAGTGAAGTATTTCTAGGTATCTGGTTTCTTAATTCCACTTCTGGTGTAAGAGAAGTGTTGGATCTTATAACAAGATGTTAGAATTAGTCTGGTTTCCTAAGAATTAAGCAAATGCCACAGAGTCAGATCAATGGCAAATTAGCTCAATATTTGAGTCCTCAGACTGGAAGCAGAGGGTTTAAGAATTTGATCCTTTTTTTGTTTTTAACTCTAGTTGTGGGATATCTAGAAAATCCCATAATATTTCTAATCTTATTTTTATTTATAAAAATCTCAAGCACAGGGGAAATAACAGAACAAACCACTTTTTAAAAATCAAAACTTAGCAGTGGATCATATTTATTTCATATACACAATTTTTTATATAAAATTATGAATTATCTTGATGTGTTCTGTTATCCCTCCCTTCCCCAGAGGTAAACCATCTCAAGTTTATTCAAGTTTGTTTTTGTAGCTTAAAAAGAGTGTGCATGGGGCTGGAAGGATAGCACAGCGGGTAGGGTGTTTGCCTTGCACACAGCCGACCTGGATTCAATTCCCAGCATCCCATATGGTCCCCTGAGCACCGCCAGGAGTGATTTCTGACTGCAGAGCCAGGAGTAACCCCTGTGCATCGCGGGTGTGACCCAAAAAGCAAAAAAAAAAAAAAAAAGAGTGTGCAACTTCTACCCATTTGCTTAGTAAAAAACTCTGAATTACTGGTAGAGGCACAAACTAAACTACTTCCTTTTTTCTTTCCTTTTGGGTCACACCCAGCAATGTACAGGGGTTACTCCTGGCTCATGCACTCAGGAAATTACTCCAGGCGGTGCTCGGGGGACCATATGGGATGCTGGGAATCGAACTTGGGTTGGCCGCATGCAAGGCAAACACCCTATCCACTGTGCTATCGCTCCAGCCCCTAAACTACTTCTTAAGTTGTGAAATAAACAAATCTAGAAGTAAGGAGAACACTGGATAAGTCCTTCAGTCTTTCTGAAGATGACATTTTCTTCTGGGATGATAATCTTTGTCCTACTCATCCAACTGGGGTGGGATAGCAATAAAATGCAGTAATAAGAATGACTGTTCTTTGGACGAAGATAAGTGTTAGCCACATCTGAAGGTCTAGCACTTTCATTAACAGCTTCCTTATGTGTCTTACTCCCTTCACTAAGTACTAGTTTATTTGATTTGTTCTCAAAGTTGAGGGAGTAGCCCCCACTCCTACTGAATAAGAACTTTCCTCCCAGCTTGATTCATAAGCTTTAATTAAAACCGTCTCAAGCATCGTCTTTCCAGAAAAAAAAAAAGGAAAGATTCTCTTATTCTTTTTTCCAAAGAAAAGTATTCAATGACTTCTGTAATTGTTTTTCTAATGTTCTCATAAGTCGGCATATCTTTCTGGTGGCACAGTGGCCAGAATTGCCCGCGGTATTGCAGGTGCAAAATATTTTGAATCAAAGATTCAAACATTTCAAAGCATAATTATATGTAAATTAAAACCAAACCAGATAGAATCCAATAATATCAAAACCACAATGAGATAATCCCTCCTACTCATTTAAATGACAACTATCAAAATATTTAAAAGTTAGCAAATGCTGGGAAAGAAGTGTAGGAATTGGAACCTTGTAACTCAGTTTGTAGGAATGTAAAATAGTGTAGTTGCTATGGAAACAGTATAGTAGTCCTTTCTACCCCAATTAATAATAGGTGAATCTAACTATTAAGCAATTTACCTTCTGGATATATACCGCAAATAACTGAAAGAATATAAATCCATGTTCACAACAGTATTGTCACAATAATAAAAAAAATAGAAAGAATTCAAATTTCCACTAACAGAAGCATGGACAAATAAAAATTGTTTAAAATAATATATTATAGAATATTATTCAGACTTCAAAAGAAAGGAAATTCTGGCAAGCTACAACACATCTGTACCTTGAGGAAGGACACAATGGAATACTATACAGAGGTAAGAAAGGAAAAAATCATGCACACTTTTGTGACATGGATGAAACTAGAATCTCATGCTGAGTAAAGTCAATCAGAAGAAAAGAGGCATGTGGGTTTTGAAATACACAGCAAGTAGCAACAAAAGCCAAAGGCAACGGAACTAGAGAGGTGGTCTAAAGAACTGAGTTTGAGGGGTGAGGGGTGGGCTTGATAAGAAGCAGCTTTTGGGACCTTGGTGGAAGGAAGTAGATACTCTGGTGATGGTATGATATTAGAATATTATTGCATGTAAGCAACTAATATTAGCAGTATTGTAAGTTACTGTACCTCAATAAAGATACAGGGCCAGAGTATCTTTTTCAGGAGTAGGGAGTTTGCCTTGCATGAGGCCAGCCCTGGTTCAATCTCCAGCATCCCACAGTCCCCTGGGCATTGTCAGGAGTAATTCCTGAGTGCAGAGTCAGAAGTGACTCCTAAGCATTGCCTGTGTGATCCCGAAAGCCAAAAAAAATAATAATAATAACAATAAGGATATAAAAACACTAGTAAATGATTAGCAATTTAGAACTAGGAATACAGGGTCCATTAGGAATGAGTCAGATACACCGAAAGGGGTGCCGAGTAAATATCCTTCTCCCTGCTAACCCTGCGGCAGAGAAGGAGGGTCTGAGCAAAGGGAGAGACTGGAGGACAAACCATCAGAACAGTCATGAGGAACGGGAGGGCTTCTCCAGAGGGTGAAAGGAGGGTAGGCAGGCAGAGGGCACGAGATGGGCAAAGGCACAAAATATAAGTGAGGGAGAAGAAGCTACCAAGCGTCTTCTTGAAAGCGTGAATGTTTCCTTGAAACCCAGCCATAGCAAAGGTGGGGAAAGGGGCAAGAACTGGACAGAACCAGATGGAGAAAGGAGCGGGGAGTAGCCCAAGGCTGCTCTGCCTGGCGCGGGGGCGGGGGGGGGGAGGGCAGGGGGGAGTTGGGGGATGGGGGGTGGTAAGCATGGTGGTGTTTGAAGCAGAAGAGACCTGATCAGCTAATTGGAAGGAACTCTGAAAATGCAGTGAGATAGGCAGTAGGAGCCAAAATTACAGGGGAGAGGCAGGGGTGCCAGGGGATCAGATGGCCAGCTGGTTAGGGGAAAACTGGGGGAAAAGACAAGGGTCAGAGACCTTGAGTATAGTGGAAGGGAATTGTTGAAGGAGGATGGGTCAGTTCACTTGGTTTTACTTGCTCTTCAGCGAAGAAAAACTTAAAGCACTGGCTACACGCATCCTAACATTATACCTACAAGGCTATTCACTTTGCCTTGCTGGCTAGAGATCAATACTCTTGTTCAAAAATTGAAGTGGGAGAGCGCAGATTCTGCAAATGGACTCCAGCAATCATTATCCCGGCTGGCTTTTAGTGCATCTGCTTCCAGCTGGGCTCATGGAGTTAAACTTTGTTGGCATTCCAAGGTTTGGTTTCAAACTAAACATCAAAATCTCTTTCCCTGCAGATCAAATTCCAGCACTGAGGCCTTTGTCCTCAAGAACCCAAGCCAGAGAAACTGCAGAGAAGCCCAGGGCACTGTGCTGGCACCGAAGCTAAAAAATACCATTGACAGTCACGCTGTGTGTGACGGGAGAGTCAAGCCGAACAATGCCCGAGAGTGAGGAATCGGAGTCTAGGAACACAAACGAGTGCAAGTGACAGCTTTTAGAGGCCTTTTCAAAATCTGTCTTAGCATCCACTAGAACTTGACCTTAGGTTTTATGGACAAGACCACAAGGCAGTTTATTTAAAAAGTTGAAAAGATGAGAAATCCAAGCAGTTATTACAGATTAAGTCATATCCACTAGATATTAACAAACTAACCAGAGGCCCTACAACCACAATGAGTTAATTCTTCAGAGAAACATCCCATTTGAGGTAGTAATAGAAAATTATTACCAAAAGACACGTTGAATCCTGTAACTTTCAACTACCTAGCCAACTGAGAATAAATCATTCACTCTAATGGTAATCCCTATTAAAAGTTCCTCAAGTTCTGTCTACATTCATCTACATTACAGAATTATAGTCATAGTCTCAGACTTCTAAAACAACTTTGCCCAACGATTGTCAATACTTTCTTGACCAAGAGCAACTGGGGTGCATCTTCAAATCCTTGATGTTACAGCAACCCCTGTTTACTCTTTACTTCTCTCCTCCTATTTTTCTAGGTACCGCCTTGAGCTATTTCAAAAGTCTTATCATCAATACAAGTTCATTTTATAAAGTAGGCCATTGGTTAAGGTTCTATAATTAAGTACCAAGCCCCCAAACATACACCACTCTGACTGGAAAGGCAGAGGGCCAACAAATCATTTGAGTCAAAAGACCGACAAGTAAAAAATTCCATGTCTCACCCAATTCCACATCTTGATCGTCAGTGAGCACAAGAATAATGTTGGGTCTGATGTTTTTTCGTTCCTGCTGGATCCGTCCTCGGAATCTCGGGGATCTGACTGTTGAACAGAGGCTCCCAAGGAGCTCTGTGCCCAGGACGGCCAAAACCAGAGCGCAGCCAGAATACTTCATTGTGCTGGGTCCAATGTTGCAAAACTGACGGAATGGCTTAGGCTCCTGGGCTCTTCAGGTCTGGGCGGAGAGAGAGAGAGAGAGAGAGAGAGAGAGAGAGAGAGAGAGAGAGAGAGAGAGAGAGAGAGAGAGAGAGAGAGAGAGAGAGAGAGAGAGAGAGAGAGAGAGAGAGACTAAAATGAAATCCAAACTCCAAACCCGGTTGCAGAAAAAAGGGCTACGACGAAGTGAGAAGTAGCACATAAATTGGCAGAGAACAGGCTGCGCGTGAGTCAGAAGTGGCCAACCTCGCAGACGGTGGGGAGTTTTGTAAGCACTTGGTTATTTTGCAAATTCACTTTTGTCCTTTATTCTCATTCCAACTTTTCCTAGTCCAATTCATGGCCAAATTTCCAACACGGAGCTCAAATGCACAAGCTTTATGACAAGAGCTAATACCTGGAATTAGTATCCTGGTTGAATAATCAATTTCTATGCTCAGAGGTACTCAGAACATCTGCAGATGCGGTCCTAGAGAGGGAAGGGGAGAAAAAAAATAGAAAAGAAACGTCAGTCAAGAACTTTGACAAAGGTTTCGAGGGTCCAAAGTCCTGAGTAGTTTCTTGAAACCGCACTCTGAAAAGGAGAAGCAGAAGGACACAGCGTTCAGAACTGTGCACGATGAACTCCAATCATCTCCCTTCATAATCAGCTCCAGAAAACAGTGCTCAGGGCATCCTCCCTGCTCACAAGCAGACTGGACTTTAAACAGCCCCAGTGAAACTAACACTAACACGAACAGCCATGCCTGGAGCCCAGAAGCCCCCCATGCCTATGAGCTTTGTCCTGGGGGAGCTGCTGTTTCAAGGCGGCTTGGTGTGTGGGGGGGTGGGGGAGCGTTAACTCACCTGCATTTGCTATTGAGTACTTAGCAAGTGGAATGAAGCGCAAAGCTGTCATTTGTCATCTGCATTATGTCATTCACTACCCGGGTGAGTTCTTTCTGCTGACAAAGACTTCATAGTAAGTGACTGGCAGGGTAACCTTTCCCAGCCTCTGAATAGCTGCTAACTGTCCTCCATCAATCACCAGGGGAAGGGGCTCTTCCTCCAGGCAAGGCTGGTCCCTCTGTCCAGTCTGTGTCCTCAGCACTGGTGCCTAAGGGGACAGAACCCTCTTTCAACTGTCAGCACCAGCCTCACTATTAGCGCGATCTGGTGCAGTGTGGGCTGCCCAGACGTTTTGCTTTGCTGCAGCAGATCTCAACCTGCAAAGCAAAATGATTGATTGGCTCCGAGGCAGGAGGTTAGAGGCTCTCCTTCCACACAAGAAAGAAGTAAATAAAAATGGAAGGGAGAAGCATTGCAAAATCTTTGCGAATCTGCACTGGGAGGGGGCTTTCAAAAGGGTTGCAAAAAAAATCCCTCTTTCGTTTGAGATCACCAACCTGCTGAAAGCTTTTCTCTGGCAAAGCTGAAAGCGAGCAGAGGGGGTTATCCCATCTCCAGCCACGCCCCTCCCCCCCGCCCTCCAAAAAAAGTCTTGCATGACATGAGGAATATCTGCCTGGGAATTGAGGCTGCCCTAAAATTAATTAGATAGCAGCCAACTTCGTCAGTCATTGTGTCCCCACACACCTGAGGGTCTGTATTTTGACCTACAACAAGAAACTGGCCTGGGTTAAACAAACAGAGCGGATTAAGCATGAGCACTGCCAAGCAGGAGGAAAGACACTCCCTTCTCACTTCCATGCCTTCATTCTGGACCGTGACATGGGCCGTGAAAGAAGAAAGAGTGTGTGCTGTTTACTCCTGCCACACACATTATTCTGTTTTACACAAACACACACCCCTATTATTTTAAACTTTATGAGATGTTTTGTAAACAGTTCTAGGCTTTTCACTCGGCAGTCTATAATTACAGAGAGGGAGGGAGGAAGGGAAAGAGAGAGAGAGACAGAGAGAGAGACAGAGAGAGAAAGACAGAGACAGAGACAAAGACAGAGAGAAAGAGAGAGGGAGAGAGAGACTTAATCCTCCAAAAAAGGTTTTTTTTTTTAATAAAAATCTCATGTCTGCAACCAGGCAGTCCCAACTGTTCCATCTTCATTGTCCCCAAAGCAGCAGACATGCCACCTCCAGCTGACCCTTTAGCTCGGAGAAAGTTTGGGGGTAATATCACAAGGTCATTTCAGTGACTGTGCTCCGTGCTGAGCACTGAGAAAGCCCACAATAGTTCTGGCCTGTAAATATCTGTTTCACATCACGAGAAAAATGATATGAGGACAAACAGATAGGAAAATAAAGGAAATTACATGTCAAACAATGGTTTTCTCCCACAGAACAGAGAGTGCAATTGCTATCTGTGTTTCTCGAAGGCTGGTTTGTTAAGGAGAGAAACTCTGTTCACCTCTCCAAGTCCACAAATGTGAAGATAGGAGGGGTTTCTTCCAGCCCGTCGTGGAAACCAAATTCTACTGATGCAAATAACCTGGAAAGTAGTGTCTCAAATTCACCGGATCACGTGTGGCAGTGGCGCACATTCTTGGGACTGAAGACATAGTCCAAAGGGTATAGTACTTGCCTTGCATGTGGCAAACCTGGGTGCCAACCTCAGCACCCCATATGGTTCCCCCAAGCCTCTCCGGGAGTCCTCTTCGAACACAAAACCAAAAGTAGGCCCTGGCCACCTCCTGGACTAGTACAGGTTCTCTCTTTCCTCCCCTCCCCCAGAAAAAAGAAAAACTGGTCTCTCATTAAACTGAACATTCTTTTGTTTTTTCTTTTTCGGCTTTTTTGGGTCACACCCAGTCATGCACAGGGGTCACTTCCGGCTCTGCACTCAGGAATTACTCCTGACAGTGCTCAGGGGACCATATGGGATGCTGGGAATCGAACCAGTTGGCCGTGTGCAAGGCAAACACCCTACCCGCTGTGCTATCGCTCCAGCCCCTTAAACTGAACATTCTTGACAATTAAGATACCGGTAACATTCCCGACACCTCATCAACATTACTAGTCTTTTTTTTTTTCCCCTTTATTTTCTTTACTTCTTTGTTTAAGGGGGAACAAAAGTTTTTAAGGTACCTCAGATAAGCTACATTGAAAGTCATTTCCTATTAAAAGGGAATGTTGAGTAAATGCATCTCCCCCCCTTATATTGACTTAGAAAGTGACCTTCTTCTCTGCTGACTGAGAAGAGCGTTTCTGCCATAGTTGATTAGCACTGGGCATGATGACTTATATGGAAAAGCACAGAATGTGAGGGTAAAGAAAAGTGAACGTTCAGGTTGTTGTGAGCTGGGGCTCTCCATTTTTATCCTTCCTCGTTTCACTAAAATATGCCACACTCACCACTCTGGAAAAAAAAAATCTGCACACAGACAATTCTTTATTCAAAAAATGACCTTTTAAAAACCTGTCATTCTCTCACTGCTTTCCAGCTCCAGAAGGCAAAGAAGTAAAAAACAGGAAGAAAAAAAAAAAACAACCTGACAGACAAAATGCAGAACTTGACAAAAGAGACAGGGATGCAAAGCTTGAATTGGATACTTTGTATGTGGACGACAAGTGTCCTTAGAGACTAACAATTTGTCTTGCGAAGTGGTAGAAATGGTTTTTTTCTTTTTTTTTCCCCCCCAAAAAAAAGGAGTTTTCTCACACATGGAAAGTGAACTTGAGGAAGGGGGTTGTATTCACAAGTGAGCACCAGAATACAAGTTGCCTTTTTCTCTCTCTCAGCCATAGGATGAAAACATCCATTGTGACTCTGGCTGATCAGCGGGGACCGTTTACAGGACTTTGTTTTGGGCAGTCAGACCAAACTATAAATGTGACATTAAAAGTTTCAGGTCACAAAAAGGGCTGGAAAGACTTCAAGCCAAATGGGCAGCAAGTCTTGCTCACATGGACTGGTCGAGCCATTTCTCACTGGAAACTGAGGCCCCTGTTGGCCCAATGGTTAAAGGGGATGTCAGTCTTGGACAAAGTCTACCCCATCCATACACTGCGTGTCAGGAGAGGGTGGCGATGAGCTGAGAAGTCCCTGCTTTGCCCTCAGTGGCCGTTCTTTAAGACCTGGGAGTCTGGGTGGGGGTGGGGGGTGCGGAGTGTACTCGGAGGTCCTTTGCGGAGGAACAGGGGCATGGATACGCTTACGAAAACTAGGTATTCGCTTTCATTTTCACTACGTTAAGATTTGCTCCGAGGAAGTAGGAACTATGAGTGGTGAAACTGCTTTTGCTTCAGTAAAGCAAGTGATTTAGTAAAACTTGACCTGGAATCCACCTCTTCTTTTTTAAAAATTCTTTTTCTCACCAAATGTTAAAAAGAATATTTAAGTTTTGCAATGGCTTAAAGTTATTGCATCACCACCAAAGTGCCCAAGCTATCTACCATTGCCTTTTTGAAAGAAAGTTGATTATAATAGTTTAGATCATGTTAAATATTGTAGCACTGTAGCACTGTCGTCCTGTTGTTCATCGATTTGCTCAAGCGGGCACCAGTAACGTCTCCATTGTGAGACTTGCTACTGTTTTTGGCATATCGAATATGCCACGGGGAGCTTGCCAGGCTCTGCTGTGTGGGCGGGATACTTTCGGTAGCTTGCCGGGCTCTCCGAGAGGGATGGAGGAATCGAACCCAGGTCGGCCACGTGCAAGGCAAACACCCTACCTGCTGTGCTATCGCTCCACAGCTGGATGAGTATTACGGACATTTCTTTTCTGGTATGGAGTTTTCTCACCTCACCACCACCAAAGTGCCCAAGACCTCTAACCAATGCCCTTATGTTTAAAATCATTTTTAATTTTCTGTATTATGAGAAGAGAACATATATATATATATACATATATATATATATTCCTTGATATCTCTGGAGTTATGTTGGATATCTTAAGAAAGAACTTTAGGTGACTGAATTACATACTGAACTAGACACTTTCTTTTTCTCAGGCAACTTCTAACTTGAAAGAATTACATGAACTTGGATATTTGACAGTCACTTTCTCAAGTAATGAATGAAATTAGACTGTCATTCCAAGGAAAACAACTCACAGTATTTATTGCATTGGATGCCAGAGACAGAAATCTATTTTCCAAGCTACAATCAGAATTTTCAAACACTTGAGTCTGCTGCAGTGAGCTTGACAGCTCTGTGTATAGAAAACCTTCCCGATGACATGGGTGTTGATATTAACAAATGTCATTTTTTGACACTATAAAATGAAAGGTGTCAACATAGAGAATATTTACATAATCCACTAAATTGATGTTTCCTACATGACCAAATACCATGCTGCAGAATCCTATATGAATTAAAAAAAAATCAGAGTGTAGGATGACCATGGGATGTTCATGTTACAGAGGAAAAAACTCACTCTGAGCTTTCTTAACGGTTATTATTATTATTTTTTCCCTTTTTGAGTCACACCCGGCGATGCACAGGAGTTACTCCTGACTCATGCACTCAGGAATTACTCCTGGTGGTGCTCAGGGGACCATGTGGGATGCTGGGAATCGAACCCAATTGACCGAGTGCAAGGTAAATGCCCTACCCACTGTGCTATCGCTCCAGCCCCTCTTAACAGTTATTAATTACAATTAACCTTTAAGAAGTTGCCACTTGGTGCTAGAGAAATTGTACAGCAGGCAGGGGAATTGACTTGCACACCACAGACCCAGGTTTGATTCCTACCACCTCATATGGTCCCGGCCAGGAGTGATCCCCGAGCACATAGCCAGGAGTAGTCCCTTAACACTGTTGGGTGTGCCCCACCAAAAACAAACACACAAACAAATACCATTTGGAGGACAGGCAAGTTAATCAATGCTCTAGAGTTTATGCTTTGCATGCAAGAGGTCCAGTTTATTCCCCAACACCCAAATGATTCACTACACCACTCTCTCCCTCTCTCCGCGCCCCCTACCTCCACAAGAACCACTTGGAGTGAACCCTGAGCACTACTAGGGGTGGACAAAAAATTAACAAATAGAATAAGAAATCACCACTTAGACAAACTAGGGAAATAGTTCAAATGGCTGAAATGTATGCTTTCTTTTTCTTTTTAAACTATTTTCATTGCGGTATCCAGATTTACAATATTGCTAATCATACTTTTCATGCATACAATTGTTCCAATACCATCCCCAACACCAGAAAGCACATTTCCCTACACCAGTATCATAAGGACACCTCCCAACTCCCTCGCCCCACTAACTCGGGCTATATAAGCTCAACTCAGGAGACAAAATCTTCAGTCTCAATGACTTTAACCATTTGGTGTTCCCTTACATGTGAGAGACCAAATTTGATTCCCACATTCAATTTTCATTTTAAGTATTAATAGCCTTAATCTATTTGCACAGAGGTCTTGGGGATCTCAATATATTCTAATAATATAAAAAAAATCTTGAGAACAAAGAGATTGAGAATCATTGACTAGAGGTATACCTGGTTCCGGTTAAGCCCTAAATATTTATTCTAAGGGTTAGTCACTTTTTGTTTTTGTACTCACTCCCCCCCACCTCCCTTTAAAGCTTAAAGTCTAAGTTCTCGACGCCTGATATCACGTCAGACTTAGTAGACGAGTATCACATAGTAGACGACTGATGACATTATATGTCTGTGTGTTTAATTTGAGTGCAATACAGAATTTTACAAGTGAATGCTCACACATCTAACATATGTGAGAGGACAAGATCAGAACAACTCACTCAGCACGGATCTCAACCTCTTGGGGATGGGGCTATAGCATTGTTTCTATGACAAAGCTCTGCTACTCCCTACTTAGGGCAGAGAAAAAGAAAAAGGTCACCAGAACCAATTAAAACAGCAGGAGAGTTTTAGAACAACAGCATGCGATTATTTGAAGCTGAATATAGCCTGAACACACTTCATTTATTGTGAGAATGAAGCAGAATACAATTATATCGGTAAGAAGTTGGTATCCACATATGCTCCAAACCCCCGTGGCCAATCTACCCACTCACATCTATTAGGGTGAGTTATGAACTTCCTCTCCTCTTAATTATTGATTTCAAATTTCCCAGACATCATTTATTTTCTTTAAAGGAAGTCTTCTGGATGTGCTATTTGTCTTATGCCATATATGAAGTCATGAAGTAGATCATTTCTGATATATATGTATATATATTATACATATATATATATAATCCCAGTACTGGAAAAGTTCATATACTGTTAATCCCCAGAAAGTCTGTTTCCCATTCTGATTTATTGCAGGTTTAAGAAAAGAAGACCACAGTCTCTTTCTATAGAATTTTTTTTTTTTGCCCCGCTCACAATAAATCTCTTCCTACATTCAATGACAGTTAAAAACGTACATCTCTGACCTGGAACACCTTTGGGGAAATAGATCACTAAGTGATGGAATCTTCTCTCAACAATGTTTGCTTTTCTTTATCCAGGGTCTCCAATATTGTGAATCCTGAAATTGGAAGGAATTGTGCAAAGTCATCTACTCACAAAACTCTGAGTTTCGGTTCTCCTGAAATAGGGAGTGGAGGTGCACATTTAATTTCACTTCAATTATGTCTGTACTGGATTTAATTTTTTGGTTACCTGTTGCATTATAATAGGAATATGTTCATTTAAAGATTTCTGCTTTTATTTATATTTGTTCATGAAGAAAGAAGAAAGGATTTAGAAAGG
The DNA here is from genome assembly GCF_027595985.1 of Sorex araneus. Lineage (NCBI taxonomy): Eukaryota > Metazoa > Chordata > Mammalia > Eulipotyphla > Soricidae > Sorex > Sorex araneus. The sequence continues at coordinate 78,039,236 of NC_073303.1, forward strand.
AATCGTGTTGTGGTGAGATGAAATGAGAGGTTATGAACAGGAAATGTTGATAACATTTTGAGACTTAGCTCCACAAAGGTAGGAAGTAAAAGCACATAAAAATGAACACCTCGGGCTGGAGTGATAGCAGAGCGGGTAGGGCGTTTGTCTTGCATGCAGTTGACCCGGATTCGATTCCCAGTATCCTATATGGTCCCCCAAGCACTGCCAGGAGTAATTACTGAGCGCAGAGCCAGGAGTAACCCCTGTGCATCACTGGGTGTGACTAAAAAAGCAAAAAAAAAAAAAATTTTTTTTTAAATTGAACACCTCAAGGGCCACAGAAATAATATAGAGGGGAAGGAACTTGCCTTGCATGAGGCCAACTGAGTTCAATCCCCAGCGCCACACATGGTGCCTCGAGCCTCTAGGAGTGATTCCCTGAGCACAGATCAGGAGTAAGTCTTGCACTCCCAAATGTGGCCCCCAAACCAGAAACAAATTTTTTTCTTTTCAAAGAACATATGTTTAGGGAATGTACAGCTTCTTTGAGAAAGCAATTGGGAAAACAGCATTAAGCAAAATAACCCAGCAATATCTGATAGCAAATACTACAATATACCACAGGGTTCACTAAATAGTCATTAGTTTCAATGGAAGCAATAAGCACCAAGAGAATGAGGAGGAAGAGATTACTGCAGTCATATATATATAATATATATATATATATATATATATATATATATATATATATATATATATATATAAAGGAGCCAAGGAGCCACTGAAAACTTCCCTAAAAATGGGTCTGGAGGAGGTCCCAGAGGTTAGTGCAGTGACATATGAGAGGCCACAATTTACTTCCCAGTGCTGCAATCACATGCATTGTGGTGATCCTGACTGTGAATTTCAGAGGTCGGAGTGGAGGGAGTGAAACGACAGTGATACTGATTAAAAAAAAAAGCTACAAATGTGGATGTAAGGATCTTAGCTACGTCTTAAACTGTATGGTTTCCTAGACTTCATAATCTGATTATATTTTAGTTTTAATGTTTTAGCTCATGTGTGTTGAGGTATTACACAAGTCAGCAGAAGTCTGTGTTGGAATAATAAACTCTTACTGTCAATGGTTAACACAATGAAAGTGCATTAGTCACTCATACTACAAGTCACACAGACAGTGGCATGAAGTAGTTCTGCCCAGTCATGCATTATCACAGGCAAGTTGTTTTCTTGTTACTACAGTAATTGGACCAAGAAGCAGAGGAAGAAACAACTAGATATCCTTGTGTTAAAGTTTCCATGCCTTCAATCTGGAATTCACTCAGGTGCTATCTAATACTTCATCGGTTGTAACTGCTCAGGTAGCCTACATTTCCTTCCCAAGCAAGCTGGGCAATTTGGTGGAACAGTTGAAGCATTTGTTGACCACAAGTGTGAGTGTCACAAGCACTATTAAGATTCATCTGGACCAAGATGAAATCATGAAATTTGCCTATAAGTGGATGGATATGGAAAATATTGTGCTAAGTGAAGTGGGTCAGAAAGAGAGGGACAGACAGAATGACTGCACTCATTTGTGGAATATAAAGTAACATAATAGGAGACCAACACCTAAGGACAGTAGAGATAAGTGCCAGGAGGATCGCACCATGGCTTGGAAAATGGCCTCACATGCTGGGGAAAAAGGCAGCTGGGATAGAGAAGTAAATTATGTAAATGATGGTTGGAGGAATCGCTTGGGATGGGAGACGCATGCTGAAAGTAGACTATGAACCAAACATGATAGCCTCTTAGTACCTGTATTGCGAACCGTAACATTCAAAAGGAGAGGGAGAAAGATAGAATGTGCGTGCCATAGAGGCAGGGGATGGGTGGGGGAGGGGGAGATGCGAGGGATACTGGGAACATTGGTGGTGGAGAATGTGCACTGGTGGAGGGATGGGTGCTCGATCATTGTATGACTGAAATGTAATCATGAAAGTTTGCAAGTCTGTAACTATCTCATGGTGATTCAATTTAAAAAAGAAGAAAAATGAACAAAAAAGATTCATTTGGACCTTATGTATCTGTCACACACAGACACACATTTCACACATTTCAAGTAAGGAAAAATAGTCTTCACTTCATGCTCACTCACTTCAAGGTATTGAAAATGCATTTGTAACAGATTTGTGCTCGATTTATTTTAGTTTGTTACCCTGATGTATAGACTGGAGCGATAGCATAGCAGGTAGGGCATTTGCCTTGCATGCGCCCGACATAGGTTCGATTCCTCCATCCCTCTCGGAGAGCCTGGCAAGCTCCCCATGGCGTATTCGATATGCCAAAAATAGTAACAACAAGTCTCACAATGGAGACGTTACTGGTGCCCGCTCGAGCAAATCGATGAACAACGGGACGATAGTGCGACAGTGCTACAGTGCTACCCTGATGTATATAATCTGACACAAACACAAACTTATTTAAAAGTTTCCCAATTCTGGTGCTACATTTAAGTTGAAGAAAGTGTTTTTGTTGGTGTGGCTGTGTTACCCAGGATCACAATGGACATTGTCATGGATATTATGGTGGGCATTACCCAGGACAGGCACCTCACACATCAAAGGCATGGATTCTACCCTTAAGCCACACCTCTGACCCCTGAAGAAAAAACTTTAAAAAAAAATCAGATTTTTGTATTTAGCTTCATAAACATTTCTCTAACTATGTTCTTGCAATAAAAATCTCTGTGAGGAGAGATGAACATCTGACTTTAAAATTATGCCACCATCAAGAGAATTCTTCTGGCCTACTTTCCTGCACCATCAAGCTCATCACTAATATAATGCTCTTTAACACTTTCTAAAGCTTTAAATACCACAGAGAGAAGATACAAGTTCCCTGTGAGCTCTCCTGCTGACCTCACACCGCGTGATGACCAGGGGAGGTCTGGAGAGTACTGTGAAGGATGAATGTACTTTTCAAAAGACAAAGGGAATTATTCTCGTTCCTAGCTCATGACTTAAAGACAAATTATAAAGAATAGCTCCCCCACCCCTTCAAAATGTATTATTTCCAGGAAAATCATTGCAAAAGAATCGAAGATCCATAATTAGCAAACATTTGCTCAGAGACTTTTTAAAGGAAACTAAAGTCTAAGCTAAATCATTATATTTCACACATACTACTTCGCAGATTTTACTGAAAAGTAGTTCAGAATTTTCTTGTACCATTGGCTAACTATTTAATTCTAAGCTTTGAAAATTGACAAAATCATCCTTAGTTACTCATTTCCTGTACAATACTAAAAATATATTCTGTCCTTAAGCTAAATACTTACCTTCGAACCACAAACAAGTGGAGTTGTACATTTATCAAGAAAAAGACCAAATCATCTAAATATCAAGTGAAATTCAGGCCTGCAGTCATAGGAAGTATTATTAGAGTAGAACAAAATGAGTAACTAGCATGTCTTTCTAGGAAAATTAATTTATTTATATAAAGAAGGCAAATTAGCTATTCTTGTTGATAATAATTTGATTATGACATTTTTTATTCAGTCAAATTCACTTACTTATCTTCAGATAATTATCTAGATGATATAAATATTTATTAGTGTCTTCAGATGGTTGGATATTTGGAAAAGTACAGCAGGGGATTTTTAAAAACATAAATTCACTAAAATACACTGATTCAGTTGATGCTTCTTACATCAAAGACCTATGTGTAACTTGAAACTTAAACTATAACTTCTTATCTGGACAGAAATCAGAAAATATTTTAGCAAAGAGAAGTAATATTGTTATGAAAGAATAAACTTTCTGAAGTTTTAAGCTGCAAAAACTTTATAGAATAAAAAATTTTAAAGTCCTATCATTAATCCAAATTGAAAAAACTCAGGTTATTATTCATTGCCCGTAAATGTTGGGACAGTAAGTTTATTATCGATGAATTATCTATAAAACTGTATGTTAACAGTCATAATTTCTTTTTTATTATTTTAAATCTGGATCTCCATATTAAGATACTCAGTGATATTCCATTTCCAGAATTTAGTTTCTCACTAACCATTCTACTTTAAGCCTTCATTTCTCAGGGCACACAAGAATAGCACTTGTCACACAAAGGAGCTGATATAATTAAACCAGATGATGTGCCCCACAAGTAAAATCAGCCATTCATGAAAGCTGGTCACCAGAGGCCGTTTCAAACAATGCATATTTCAAAGTAATCTAAAGTAATCCCTTCTCTCTACTGATTTGGTTTCCATGAAGTCTTAAGCACATGTGTGCTACAAAAAAGGAGGCTTATTAAAACCTGATGTGATATTAGAGATTATAGTGCAATAGGGTTGGGTTGATTTAAATATGAGTCTTCTGAAAAAAAAAAGAAGCAATTTGCCATTTTATTTGTAAGTTTACTAAAACATTCTGTATAGAAAGGTAAATGGCTTTTATTTATTCAGAGGAAAATAGACATTTTGTTCCTGTTATCAGAATTAAGTTTATATGTAAAATTTGCATATAAAATGGGGCAGAAATTAAATTGAAAGAGTTTTCACTGAGAACTAGCAAGGTACATCAAGCATTTTGTAACTAAAATCTTTAAGAAATGTTTGAAAAGTTCTTTATAGCATGAATTTCCCATATACTTATCTTTTGACTTCCTGTGAAAAATAGATCACACATATGTCTTTGACAACTTTAATATTAGTTATTAATTATTAGAAGAGAGTTCTTAGAATTACTAAAACTTGCTGTTTAAGATGTTTCCTCTGGCCTCCAGTCCTGGTGGCCCTTTGGAACTTTTCTTTCATTCTTTGCCCAGATCCTTTTTCTCTTCCTAACCCCTAATTATATTTAGTTTCAATTATGAATAAAAACATAAACAATAAGATATGGTTTTGGTCATCCATTTCAGGATCTCCCACAACCAGTCATAGCCATGATACAAAAGGAAACATTGAAATGATTATAAATTCGATTCTTCAAAATTAGCAAAAAAGTAAAACCCTGTCACAAAGGCATTTTTTCCTCTCAACAAAATGCCACTTCACAGACCATGTTATATATTATGTTACATTACATTATATTACATATAAGACTGCAGCGACCTATAGGGCTAAAATGAAGCAATATTTTAGAAAAGCATTATAAAATCTCTGAGCTAGAAGGTATTGTGGATCTAATGCGTCATTCCCAAATTCACACACAAGCTGAAATCCTAACCCCTGGTGTGAGGGAATTAGGAGATCAGAACTCGGGAAATAACTAGGTCCTGAGGGTGGAATCCCCACCAGTGGGGTTAGTGCCCTTATCAAAGGGCCTTACTCCCTTTTCACCATGTGAAAACACTTGCAAGGACAGCCATCTAAGAACCAGGAAACAGGTCTGCACTAGACATGAATCCACCAGCTACTTCACCTCCTGCTTTCTGGAACTAAAGAAATGTGCTTATTTGATCCATTCCGTCTATTTTATTTTTGCAACAGCAATCTGAACTAAGACCAAAGAGAACTTTAAAGTTATCTAGATCAACTTTTATAATTACTCAAAAAAAACTTCCCTAGGACAAGAGTGAAAAATGCCCCTGTCTAGAACATTGGGACCATTAGGCCAAATGTTTAGCTTAGGGACAATACTGTAGATTAGAAAATTCTTTTTTTTAATTGATTAAATATCTGTCTTCCCTTCTTCTTTATGGTTGTTGTCTATCACGAACTGTACAAAACAACCCATACTGTTCTATGTATCTATAAATGCTCTAAATATTATTTTCATGCAATTCTTGAATATTCTCCTCTTATAAAACACATTTATATGTGGTTTATTGGTAAATTATAGATGAGTGGTGAGGGGTTACTTTGAATTTAGTTGGTTTATTATTGGATCCTGTAAAAAAACTGCAGTTACAAAAATAGGAAGCTAGCATAATCAATGTTATCTGGCTCTACAGAGTTTTGACTATTAGACTACTAATGAATACCAAATTTCCCAAGGGGAAAAATTTTCCCTATATGCAACTATTTTCATGCCTGGAATAAATTAAAATTTTAAACTTTAAAAATCTGCATAGTTAACTTGTTAATTAGTATTACTGAATAATAAAGTAAGGCAAAAAAAAGAGTTCTAATTCAGATATTGAAGTTTTAACAATTCCTATATGAATCATTTATTTCTCTGGATTTTGAGGAAGCCTTTCCTTTGAAAAAGAAACATTTCTTTCCTACACTGGATTTCCAATCTAAAATGCTGAACACTTGAAACGAATTCTGCCAGAGAAGAACAACTAGACTTCAAGGTCAAATATATAATTTATAAGAGAAAGCAAGCATTTCTCACAACCAATTGGTGATCTTATCAATTATTCCAGAGTTTCTGATTTGGAGGTAGAGCCTAAGAAATGGCATTTCTAACTGTTTTCCGGTGATAGTCACGCTGATAGTACCGGTCCAGGTTATAACAATCAATCCACAATCACGTGATGTCAAGTCTTTTCATGAACTTCTTGGTCTTTATATGACCCAAGGGAGTTGTGTATTCGAAATTTCAAAATACCGAATTATCGATTGGTGTTACCAATTATTTCATAACTGTATAAACGATTTGGTGATATCATCTTTGGCAGAATTGCTGAGGTGATGTGCAACTGAAAGAGTTTACCAGTGGAGAAGATGAAAATTCCCTTGGCAAATATCTTTTGGGTAGTTTTCAAATGACCCTCAAGATCCCTGTCTAAATATTTTCTTTCAGTATTTGAGGAAATGAGATTCCACAAATCCTTGACATGTAACTAACAGAATCTAACAGTGTTGTGCAATGACGAAGTTTGTTACACTTATCAGTTCATTTATGAGCTATTTATTCTCAACACATTTTATCACTTGTATCACTTGTCATCCTGTTGATCCTCAATTTGCTTGAGTGGGCACCAGTAACATCTCCATTTGTCCCTGTCACATCTTAGTGTAGCCCAGTGACACATTTTATATGTTTGGGGAAGAAGCAGAGTGAATCATTTGATTTGTTTTTAATGCCCCTTCCTCAGCTTTTCAGATCTTCTAGCTATTTCTTTCTGGGCTTTTTATCCCTATCGACTACCTCCTTTTTAAGACACTGGAAAACAAATAAAGTTGCAGTACAAATCAACGATAGAAGCCTAAAAAATGCACTCAACTTTTAGACTCAATTAAATAGTATGATAAATACTAAGATGATTGAATTGAATAATATGATTTAAAAGTTCTATCAATGCATGACAATGTTCTAGGCACAGTACGAGCTCTGGGGAACAATTCAAGTTGAAGTCTTCTCACATGTTCAAAGAGAACAGAGAAAGCTATAAAAGCTCACGCAAAAGTAAAGTGGAAAAATTAAACAAGAGCTCCTGGGACTTGGTACTGTGGGTGACACAAGAGCAAAGGGTCAAACCTGCAACCTTTCAAACCACGTTGTGTATCCCTGAGCTTTGTAGTAGTCACTTCTATACAGATCCAGCCAAAAAGTGTTCCCAGCTGTTCTGGATTCGGGGTTTTCCAGTTGTTTCACTCTAGAGAGTCTATCCAAACTCCAGGGGGATATTGGTGTAACTGAAGCACCACTGAATAGGGACCCATCTTGCATTCCTGGGTTCCCTGTCCTTTCCCCTCAACCCTCAATTTTATTGTCTGCTCCTCCTTCATCTTCCAGACGTGACTGCCACTTTCTTCTCTCTCTGACTCCCCAAACTCCTTCACTTTCCCCTTCTTACCTTCGCTCTCTCAGGTCTCTAAATACTCACAATTTCCAGCATGTGGCCCAGACTTTATCAGGAAGTGACTGTGCTCACTAATATCAGTTGAGCATGTGCCATGTCCTAAACCTGCTACTCATTAGTTCCCTTGATCCCCACCACATACCTAAGAAGTAGGACAGTTATTACTCAGTTTTGAAAATGAGAAAGCTGAGAGGTAAGGCATCTGTTCAAGACTGTACCGCCAGCGGGTAAAGAACAAAACGACTGCACATTTCTCTGTTCTGAACTGTTCTGTTTCTGTATTTTCTCTGGAAGTGCGTTTTCATTTGGAAAGGTCTTATATGTGTGACTCTGGAATGTTCCACTGGAATGAAAGGCTGGAGAGCAATTCTGCAGGGGGTGAAAATGGGTCTCAGGTATTGCTGGGTGTCCAGAGGCACCTGCCACTGGGCCGTCCAGTATCTGCCGAAGGAGAATAAGACGGAGCATCAGTATTGCAGCCACACACCACGGACAGGACTCCTTTCCCCTTACAGACAGAAGGGGACTCCTCAGCGCTCCGTAAAACAAAGAGTCGTTGCTGGGTGAGAGAGTGGACGGGAGTAGGGGGAACATGAATATTCAAGACCACAAGTCACAAGTCCATGAATTGGAGGGTCTCCTCTATTTGGATTTAACGTGGTGGAGTCTCAAGACAACTTGCAATAATTAATTAATCCTTGGTGCTGAAGCAGAAGGTGAAGTAATGTGTGCACGGTCACGCGGGCCGTCCTTCTCAGTCACGGCGTCCGTGCTGGAGGGCTGCTGTTTGCAGGACAGAGAGAAGATAGGACCTGACTTTCCTTCGGAGCAATCCACCCCCCAGTCATCCAAGTTTCTAAAAGGAGGGCAGGTGGCTGCCAGCTGTCCTGAACCCACACCCTAATGACATCATTCTTAATAGCGCCCGAGCATGGAAATTCCATCCACTGGGATGCACGCCTCCCCTCCCAAGTAGGCCTTGTTCCTGAGCCCCCTGTAGGCACACCCACGGGAGCCCTCCCTGAGGCCTGGCTTCCTGGCTTGCTGGGCGGAGGAGGCGCAGTCCCGTTAATATATTGCACGTGGCTGCTTAGGTCTGTTTTTTCCATTTTGTCCCCAAGTGCAATTTTAACTGAGGCAATTCACAGTAATTCCTCAATTATCTACCACAGTAGGTGGGGAAGGAGATCTCCAAATATGTGAGTTTCCATGATACCTTACTTGAAGTATTTAAAAGAAGGAGGTTTAAAGCTAGCAAGTGAGCAAGGAAGCCAAGAGAATGATTTTAAAGCATTCGTACCAAGCACCCTCCAGAGTCAGTGCCCTGTTACAAGGAAAGGTTGTTTCTCTGAGTCACCTGGAGGCCTCAGAGTGTGGGGGCTGGCTGGCTCTGGGAGCCTCACTGAGGCACGCAGCACCCCTGTGGAGGAGGCGCTGTTCTCAATGTCAGGCACAGGAGCAGGTGGGCTGGTGGACACTTGCAATGTCCTTCAGGCTTCTGCTGAGAACATCCGGGATACCAGCTACCCTGTCATTGGCCAAAGCCACCACAAGGTGGTGCTAAAAATGGGTGCGTTTATGGGGGGGGTGGGGAAGGGGGGTGGAGTGGGGTATGGGGATGCATCTCTATGCTCTGATCCTGGGATGACTCCACAAATCCCGTAGCTTTGGTCAGAGGCCTCAGTCTCCGTTCACTTGTCTGCTGGGCACGAGGCACTCATAACTGGAGACTGATTTAATCTACCACAGGCATTTTCGAAAATTAATTACATACTTCCTAATCTTCAAAGATTACGGGGAATGATGTTACTGTTTTGTGGCTCTGGGTCATCATCATTAGCATAAATATTGTCCTTCATTCCCGTTTCAACTAACCGGGACGGGAGAGCTGTTTGTCCACCCTACACATGATGCCAGGCTCACAACAGTTGGAATGAACGCTTTCAGGGGTTTCTTTGTATATTGATTGTTATTTCTGGTTACTGTGGGGGTTGTTGCTTCTCCTTATTCTACTTTCTCTGTTGATGTGCAAAGGAGAAAACAAGAAAATGACTTTTTAGAACTTGTTAGATTTGTACTTAAAGAGAGTGATGAGAGGGACTGGTGAGATAGTACAGCAGCTAAAGCATTTGCCTTGCACGTGACTGACCTGGGTTCGACCCCTGGCATCCACAGGGTTCCTGAGTTGGCAGAAGTGAACCCTGAGTGTTGAGCCAGGAGTCAGCCCTAAGCATAGCCAGGTGTAATCCAAAAATAAACGAACAAAAGAATGAAAACATGAGGATTTCTCTTAAAAGTGGTAAGGTAGTGTCCTTAGTATACAGATTCTGTTAAAATGTTTGGGTGTGGGTACTTCAAATTCAGATTCTTTCTTTCTTTTTTTTTTTTTTGACCTGTATTTAATTGAGGCTGTTAGACAAATGAAGCAGTGAAAGACCAGGTTTGGGATTAACTAGGGCACATCTGCTTTACTAATAGAACCTTTTCCTAGATATCAACGAAGAACTAAAATTTCTTGTTCACTTCCACCTGTCTTCATTGTCTTCATTGCCAGAAGCACCTTATTCAGCAAAGATCTGTGGAGCTCTTCTGGAGGTATTTTGTTATGGATTATTGGAGATAATGGGTGAATGAACCCTGGTGTGTGGGGCCAGGAAATAGTACAGAGAGTAAGGCACTTGCCTTGCATATCACCAGTTTGGGTTCGATCCCTTGGCATCTTATATGGTCCCACAAACACCACCAGCAGTGACTCTGAGTGCAGAGCCAGAAATAACTCCTGAGAATCACACCCAAAACAAAATAGCAATGACAAAAAGAGTCTTTTTGTCTGCTGTCAACTGGATATCTACGCAGTGCCAGGTATACACTTCACTTCCAGAGAGCTGGGACTACTTCTTTCTAAAAGTAGCGCAGACTTTTGAAAGGTCCCAGGGCTCTTTAGAATGGGCATAATATTTACTTTGGCTTGATATTTCCCTGAATGCCACAGTAGGGCCCGAAGTTCACCTCTTTCACATAAAACCAGCCCCCAAAGAGTCCTTAGTCAAGGTACATGAAAGTCAAATGTGTCCATCGTGGATAATGGTCAACTAGCTAGCACGTGTCTCAAATATATTTTGTTATCCCCTGAAAATTTGATCTTACGTTGGTAACAATGGAATTGTCGGCAAGATTTTTCAGATACATGGGTGGCTTCTATATCTTAAATCCCATTTGGTGTATTTGTCCAAACAAAGGAATAGGCAGTATCAAACAATTATAAATTATTTAAGTTAATTAAGACAATTAATTAACAATTAATTAAGACTAACTCATTAACAATGGGGGTAAAGGAGGGGAAGAACCAAGAGGTGATATAAACAGTGGTGGAGGGTAATGGACACTTCGGGGTAGAGGGGAGGGGGGAGATGCATGACTTCATACATTAATACCAGAATCTTTCAACATGATTGTAACCATGCTACCTACACTATAGAAAACAATAAAATTAAGCTAGTAAAATGCTTCTCTGATGCAGAGATCGATTTGTTCTTTCAAGGATAAAATAACTCCTCCTTATTTACAATGCATCATCCTTCAGGAAAGATTTTGGGGTAAATGATCAGATTTGCTTTTCTCCAGTTATGAGGAAGGTAGAACATTTTTATTCTTTTTCCAATACCCCTACCCTTCAGTGCCCTCCCGGGGGAGGTGGCAGGGGGGCAGAAAGCTGAAGCTACAACTCCTACTCAGGTACTCAGGTTGCTCTGATTCTAAACTGGGGGCTTCTCCTCTTCTCTCCAACAACTTAGTTCCTTTCTATTTAACACTGTTATTCTGAGAGTAACTGTCTTAGTTGTTTGTGAATGATCAAGCACGGATGTAGAAGTTGTATAAAACAGATGAATCAATGCACATACCAGCAAAGAAATGCTGTCTTTTCACTAGTTTCAAAATTTTTCATTGCTATCTTTCCCCCTAAAAGTCAAACAATATGGGTTTTAGGTTTATTAATTCTTTCTAATTATTCTTTTGCCAATTCATGAAAATACAAAAAAGTAATCATGCTCTAGAATTGGGAAGAGAGTAAATTAAAAAGTATTAGTACATTTTTTTCTGATAATTTTTAGTAGTATTATTATTGATCAGAGTACCCTTAATAGAACTTCAGGTTTAAAGTAAGTAAGGATAAAAAATGAAATAAAATAAGTAAGGAAAAGTTATTTTTAATAAAAATGTCTACAAGAAAAATTGGGTTATATAATTTAAGGATCAAAAACACGAGCAAAGCCTTGAATGCTTTGATTCTAAGCATTGATGCTAAGATTCTAATGGTCTTTTTCTTCTTTTTTTAAAAAAAATATAAAAAATTTTAATTGCACTTCTAAGAATGCATTTGTATGTGACATAAAATCCAATTGAATGGAAATTTCTACTGGTAGAGAAAGTTAGTACCTTCTCAGTAGACAGTGGCCAGAAAGCATTTGTTTTCAAGTATGAATCATGGGGGCGAGAATTCACCTCACCACGAATGTTTGCTTTGCCTGACTGTGGGGATGAACATCGAGGCCAAAACATTATTTGACACAATAAGGCACAACATGATTTTGTTCTAAACGAAACTAAATAGATGCAATAGCCTCCCCCTCCCAACAGGTTATGAGCTCATCTCTTTCCACGGACGTTGTTGAAAAGAAAGACATATTTTCATTTTTGACCAATGAAGATGGTCCTAAGTCATATGGCATCGCTCACTGCATACCTCCTCACTAATTAGCTCTTTTACTTATAACAAGACCCTGGTCTTCTGGAGGAAGGTGGGGGCACGCTGGCTCTTGCTCGGGGGTCACTCCTGGGTAGGGCTCCGGGGTTCATGTGGTGCTGGAGATCAAGCTGCGAGGAAGGCCAGTGCCCAACCGTCTTGATTTACTTTGAAGTGGCAATGTGCTCAGCTTTAGGCGATATTCTCCAGCTCCCCTCAAGCGCTAGTCTCCAAGTGACTTTTATTTTGTAAGGAGCTGTCCTGGAAGAATTGTGGGCACTTCTAGGGCAGGCCCGTATACGAGTGTGTGTGGCCATTTGTCATAAAAACATGGCTGGAACGCTGGAACTCCAAGAAGTCAGCATCTTGGATCTAAGATACTCTCTCAAATCCTTCGAAGGAGGAGGAGTAAATTAAACGGGCAATACGGGCAATTTTGTGGTGATGGCTAGAAACTAGACCATGTGTGCATGCGTGTGTGTGTGTGTGTGTGTGTGTGTTTAGCATAAAGCAGGAAATAAAATGATCTGTAAACATGAAACCTATATACATTATGACCTAATGTGATTTCAATTTAAAAAAAATCACTGTATCACTGTCATCCCGTTGTTCACTGATTTACTCAAGTGGGCGCCAGTAACATCTCCATTTGTCCCAGTCCTGAGATTTTAGCAGCCTCTCCTTACTGTCTTTCCCAACGATTGAAGGCTCTTTCAGGGTCAGGGGAATGAGACCTGTTATTATTACTGTATTTGACACATCGAATACACCACAGGGAGCTTGCCAGGCTCTTCTGTGTGGCAGGATACTCTTGATAGCTTGCTGGGCTCTCTAAGCGGCATATATATATATATGTATATATATATATATATATATATATATCTCCCTTTATGATAATGTGTTGTGTGGCTGCTTTGTGGCTGCATGGCCTAGGAATAGAATGAAGAAATAAGGAACTGAATTTTTAAAAACAGTGTAATAAGAGACAGTAGCATATATAACCCCAAGGCCTTGGTGTAGAATAATATAAAACACGCACAAAAACATTTAATCTCTTCAAATAGTATTCTTTAAATTGATTTATGTAACAAACATTTGGAAAGAGAAATATTAAAGCTAATGTTTACCAATGAATACTTTGTGACTCTGAAAGTTGCTTGCCTTTAGTAAATAAGTATAAGATCTTATAAATAACTTAAAAGAAATATTTAAAAAGTAAGGAAAAAGAAGAAACATTTGGGCTTACTCTTCAAGCCCTTGAACATGTATCTTGCTTGCTTATCTCTATGTATCTTTGTTATTTCCGCTCTAGAGAAGCCTGTGTTCTCTCTTAAACACACAGTCTTTCTTTTCCTTCATATATTTCTTAGTGTCAATAAAAAGAAGAAAGAAAGGGAGGGAGGGAGGGAGGGAAGGAGGGAGGGGGGAGGGAAGGAAGGAGGAAGGAAGGAAGGAAGGAAGGAAGGAAGGAAGGAAGGAAGGAAGGAAGGAAGGAAGGAAGGAAGGAAGGAAGGAGGGAGGGAGGTAGGGGGGAGGGGGGAGGGAGGGCATAAGGGAATGACAAACAAAAGGCAGACAGGAGGAAGGAAGGAAGAATGAAAGAGGGGAATAGAGAAAATATGCTAACAGATGGATGGCTCCATGATGGAGCAGAGAGAAGAAAGAATTGCTGCCTGGTCTTTATCATCTCAGCTCTGACAGTCTAACTCTGGGTTTCTTTCACACAAGAGAACAAAACTCTTGTCCACAAGATACTAGTTTGATTCCTGCTTGGACAAATTCCTGATGACCCCTTCTAATAACTAAAGTTATTGTTTTTTTTCCCCCACCAATTTTATTACTACACTAGATTTTAGATGTTAGAAAATCATGACCTTTAAAATCAAATCAAATCAGAAGAGTTTGGTTTATATTTGGAATAAGAAAGAACAGAAAACGGTTAATAGAGAGTTGAAGACATAAAGAACCACCCAAATAAATGTGTAATTACAACTTATGGTAAGTGCTATGAGCCACTGGGGCAAGTGGGAACATGAAGTACTCTCCACAGGCATGAAGTCCCAAACTAATATTTAACTAATATTTAAGACAGTTTAAGTCTTCTGGGTCAATTAAAGAATGTTAACAATCTCTTATTAACTATGGAAATAAAAAAAAAAAGATTTCTCTATCTTTTAAGAATGTTCCAGAATTCAAGTGCATGTTCTTATGGTATGAATGGAACTTTCTCTTCCTTTATTTTCACTGAAAAAAAATCAAACAAACTGGGGAGTCAGTACATACCTGGAAGTGCTCAAAAATTATTCCTTGCTCTTGCTCAGGAGGGGCCTCTGGCAATGCTCAGAGGACTGACTGATGCTGGGGAGTTGGTGCATACAAGGCCAGTACCTAACCTGGGGACTTGGTGCATACAAGGCCAGTACCTAACCTCAGTACTATACTATCTCTCTGCCACTCAGTTTCTCTTTTATTTGGGGAACACACCCAGTGCTGCTCAAAGCTTTCTCCCAGCTCTGTGCTCAAGGATCACTCCTTGTGGTACTTAAGGAATGATATATGGTGTCAGAGGTTGAACCTGGGGCAACGGCATACAAAATGAGTGTCTTAACTCCTGTACTACTTCTCCAGCTGCCCCCTTCACACAATTCCTTTTTTATTTTAATTAATTAATTTTTTAAAAATAGTGAATCACGGTGAGGTACAGTTACAGACTTACAAACTTTCGTGTTTGCGTTTCAGTCATACAATGATCGAGTACCCATCCCTCCACTAGTGCCCATTCTTCACCACCAATGGTCCCAGTATCTGTCCCCCCACCCCCACCCCACCTCTGTGGCAGGGCATTCCTTTTTTTTCTCTCTTTCCTTTTGGGTGTTGTGTTTTGCAACAAGGGCATTGAGTGGCCATTGTGCTCGATCTATAGTCTACGTTCAGCACGCATCTCCCAACTGAAGCAGGTCCTCCAAACCCACTTTACTTGATGTTCCCTTCTCTATCTGAGCTGCCTTTTCCCCCAGCATGACACACACCTTTTTAAAGGAAGAAGTCCAAAGACAATATATTAGTACTGTCCTAGAGCTTCCTTTCTTGCTAGCTTTGTTCAGCATGAATACTTTTGCATATTGAGGGAAAATAAGTCTCATATTTTGAAGATCACTAAAGATAATAAATTTTTAGATTTTCATAATTAACTATTCTGTTTACATTAAAATACCCATCATGAAGTTAACAACAATAAAGAGCTGGCAATGGCTCTTCAGCTAGATATCTTGGAGGACCCATGCAAGAAAATTCACCTAGTGTAACATACAAACAATGGTGGCAAATACCATGTCCTTTCAAGCATGGGCTGCAAGCATGAGAACTCCAGACAAAGCTTCTCTGATGAGCCCAGTGCAGCCACCAGCAACAACATGCTTTCAAGGCTCCCTGAGTTTCCTTAACAGAGGATTTAACAGAAGAAACAACAGACTCAAAATAGTCATTTATGCCAGGCTCCACCAAAATGCAATAACTCAGAAAAATGCAGCTCCATCTACTCTCCAAATTCAAACTTGAAAGCAATCAATCTGGAGTTTTCTGAACAACAAATCCCTAGTTGAAGGGATGACGCTTCCCTCCTCCCTTACACTTTTATCTTCCATTCCCTCCCATCCAATGTCATGGATCCAACAATATTGAAAAAGAAGAATGGGACAGTGAATATTCTCAGTGGCCCCAAATTTCTGAGCTTTCCACCCCTCGCCTCCATCTCTAGTCTCTCTTTCCTTTTTAAAATTTATTGATTAGTGGTGGGGAAGGCCACACCTGGTGGTGTTTAAGGGACCATATGTGGTGATGGGAATCAAGCCAGGATGCTGCATGCAAGGCAAGGGCTTTACCTCATGTTCCTCATCTCTTACTTCATCTCTCTGGCCCTCTCTTTTCTTAAAAAAAAAAAAGCATTGCATCCTCTGTTTTGGAAAACAAAATCACTATTTAATAAATCATAGACATAACTCATAGCACAACATGTTTTAGCAAATGGCTCGCTCTTTGTAAGATCTTTAGAAGGAAAGTCATTTTTCATAACTGTTCTCCACCCTCTGAGAACTTTGGGGTTCTGAGATACCCTGATTAAATAAAATGCCTGTGTTTTGAGCTACCTACCCAGTAATCATGATACTTGTTTAAAAATACAACTGTTGGACTGGAAAGATAGCAGAGGGGCTAAGATGCTTGTCTTGCATGTGTTCAGTTGCAAGTTAATTCCTGGCACCACATACAGTCCTCTGAGCACCACAGAAGTGATTCCTGAGCAGAAATCCAGGAGTCTATTCTGAGCACTGTTTGGGGATGGCCCCAACCTTTCCCTGACCCCACACAATGTAACTGTTAAGAGGAAGAGATAAAGACGTTATTCCATATTTATATACAATGGAACATCATGGAGTGATGAGAAAAGATGAACCCTTGCAGTTGGCAGCAATGTAGATGGAAACGAAGGACATCATGGTAAGAAAAACAAGCCAGAAAGAGGACAACTACTGCATGAACGCACTCCTCTGTGATATACAGAAAAATAAAACAAGGGAGAAGATGGTATTGAATGATGACAAAGCTCTGGTCTTGGATTACAAAACTGAAATTTCTAACTAGTAAGGGGAGGAGGATGGAAGGGACAGGAAGAAAGAGGCATACGATAAGCGACCTAATAACAGTTAGAGCAATTTTGGTGGTGGTGGTGGTGGTGGTGAAGGTATAGTAACTGTGTATACCAAAAATATAAAATGTTGGGGCCTGAGGGATAATAAAGAAGCGAAGGTGCTTGCTGATCCAGGTTCCATCCCCGGCATCCATATGGTCCCCAGAGCCCCAGCAGGAGTTAGACTTGAGTGTAGAGCCAGGAGTAAGTCGTGAGCACAGCTGGGTGTGGCCCCAAATCAAAAATAAAAAAAGAAACCTTAGCAACATTAACACCATGTTTCCTAAACTACCAAAAAAAAAAGAGTTTTAACATCTAACTAAATTTTCTTTCTATTTTCTTTTCCTTCTCATTTAGCACATCTAATTGAAAAAAATATCCCCCACATTCCCTTATTAATACCAAATTTCTGCCCCTAGTTATAAGAGGAAGTATATGATTATAAACCTTCAAACTGCCTGCATTTCCCTTAGTTCTGCCAGTCAGTCACGTTCCATCATCTTTCACATTGTCCAGGAGACAGCAGGGGGCCCAGTTGGCAGTCCTCTTTTCAAGTCCCACACCCAGGTGAAGAGTAGCTGAGGTGTGGGGAAGGCACTCATTCCAAGTCAATGTGTTTCTCTGCCATATTTGGGTGTATAATGTGGCTGCCATTTCGACTAAAAAACGTACTGAATTCAGGGAACAATAACAAGCAGACTTGGAGACTTTAGTTTTTCTTTCTTGTCTCCTGCTCTATCTTCTTCTCCCTCCGCCAAGAAAGTCTCTATTTCCTTTCTGTTTCTTCCCTTCTCATTTAATGAATCACCCTTTTCACAAGTTCTTTAACTGTGCCATATGGGAAAGGGGATAATCTTCTCAAGTTATAAGTTCATACTAAAATTACAGACTTTCTTGTCCACATTAATTCAGATTAGAGAATTTTAAAGCACATGCTGATTTTATTTATGAAATGTTTTCCATCATGTAGTGTGATGGGGTTTGTGAAAATGACAAAGGGTTTATTTCTTCCAGGAACTTAGCATTGGCCTTTCAGTGGTGGAGGCAAAAGGCGTAACAAATCACTCTTTAGAGTAGGGCCCTCAGGTGTCAACCTACAGCATGTGCCTGGTCATAAATGTATACCATGACATGGTCCAAATAAAACTTATCCAACACAGGAAGTTTGGGCCTCAGCCCCAACAGGGAGAAAGCTCTTTGCTAAAAAGCTTAGAACTGCAGTTGGAGAAGGATGGATGGATTTGAAAGCAAGTAAGTTCTAAACTGAAGTTGTTCTGCTTCCATTTACTAACAGTGAAGTTGATTTTGGAGACGATTCTGCTTTGAATAGTTTCTCATCTCTAAAATATATTAGCCCTATCTGTATTAAAGGGATATAATTATCAAAGGATTTGAAATCAGTGGAACGAGATAAGTGAGATAAGTGCTCATTAGGCACCCTAGTATTTTGGTCTATTTATAGGAAATAATTCCTGTTACTATGTGTGTGTGGGGGAGGGTAGGAGGGAGCTGGTGAGAGTAGGGGGCAGGGACCTAGGATCTTATTAGCATCTCTTCCTTGGTTTGTGGATAGAGATCTGGGTGCCATTCCTATTCTTCATCTGTACCAGCACTTTTCCCACTCAGCAGGTCTATACTGCTAATTTTGTCATTGATAAGTTTCTCAATGTTGCTCTCTCTTTTCCATTTCTTTCTTTATCACAACAATAAGATCTGATCTCATCTCCAGATCACTGTAACAGTCTTTTACTGGTATTTTAGTTTTCTTCCTACTTCCTGCTAAATGATTCACCTGGCACCACAGTAATCTTCCCAGAAACTGTCTACCATGTGTCTCCTCTGTTACAAATTTAGGATGCTTTCCAGGGTCAAGTATCTGCTGACTGTCCTGTCAATCAACAGATTGACTGCTGTTATCCTCTCTCTCACTCCCCTGATCCCAATAGATGATTCCTTTTTTTTTTATTCCCTGAATGAAATGCAGTAATTGATGAAACTCTTAAATTTGAACATATTCTAGAAAGGGGTCCTACTTCCTTGCTCTAGGACAACCTAGAAATCTCAAACCAAATTTCTTTGACCATTCCCTGCCACTCATTACTTCCTTTCTCCAGAAATGCTGTTTCCTGGATGCCAGTGATGCCTTATACCATAGAACGGCTAACTGGCCCTCAGTCATCAGACACAACATAGGGCTTAGTAACTGTGAGATGGAAGAATGGATTCCCAACTGACAGAATACAACTTTCTGGGTATTTCTTAAGCCCAAATGTAAAATGCTTTGGAAGCTGAATTGGTTACCTCATCCTTGATTATTTTTAGGCTACAACAAGATTTTTTTATATTTTTACTCTACAGCAAAATCTCGTTTGTTATCAGAATTAACCAGACAAATCGCTCCACCAACTAAGAACGCCATGCACCACCACCCACAGAATCGAGAAAGAGCTATCAATCTGTCAATCCTGTCTGTGTCCTGGCCGGGTGAGGTTTCCCATGTTGAGTCAAAGAGAGTCTCTTGCCCGAGTGCCTGGCTGTCTTCCCCAGGGCCCCTCGGAGGGGGTGGGCTCCAGCTTCCCTCTCTGCCCCAAGCAGAGCTCCTGTAGCCGAAGACCTTCGAAGCCTAGCCACAGCCATGCTCAAGGCTCCTCTCCACACGTCCGGACAAGCCTCACGCATGAAGGTACAGGCAGAGGAACCCAGGTGTGAGGATCCCGGGGCTGAGACCTCCAAGGCTGCACAAATCGAGACTTGGTCTCTTCAGCCCAGATTTCCCATTTTCCAGTAACTAGGCAGTCACACCTAGGGACTGCCCCTGGCGCCGTGCAATCCCACCAAAGGCCGACACCCAGAGACTTAAAACCCAGCTCCCGGAAGCCTCTGGGAGAACCTGGCAAGCTACCGAGAGTTTCTTGCCCACATGGGATAGCCTCAAAAACTCCCCATGGTGTATTCATATGCTAAAACCAGTAACAATGCTGGGTCTCATTCTCCTGAGCCTGAAAGATCCTCCAATGCATCATTGTTGGGAAGGATGAGTAAAGAGAGGCTTCTAAAATCTCAGGCCTAGGACAAGTGGAGACATTGCTGAAACCGCTCGAGAAATTCGACGATCAACTGGATGATGATGATGATGATGATGATAGCAAAATCTACGCCCAAATTAGGTACTGGATTGGAGATAAGATGTACAGGAAGTAAGGTGCTTGCCTTGCATGCAACCAACATCTGTTCAAACACCTAGGAGCCATACAGTCTCCTAAGCTCCAATAGGGGTCACTCCTAAGCACAGAAGTAGGCATAAGATCTGAGCACTGGTGGGTGTACCCCTAAATATTGCCCCCCAAATCCATTTTGATGCCCTTATCAAATAACAAATGAATCTTCATCATTAAATCCTTATTTTTTTTTTGGTTGAGTCTCCATTTCTCAAAAAGATCATTTTCATTCAACAACAGACTCCAAAAAAATAAAAATAAAGATTTGTAAGAGTCTGGATTTTATTCCCAAACATTATGAAAGCCAGTTCTTGGCTTTTCCATTATGTTTTTGTAGAATAAAGGTTCAGGTATTTGGATTTAGAAGCAGCCCCTTTGCCATCCAGCAGGTCAGATGACATCGAGGTGAGGAAGTGACAGTGAGAAGAATTCACTGACAATGTGCCCTGTTCTCTTTCCCCAAACTCTGGACACCAGCAGGTACCCAGCCACAGTGCTCAGTCCTGGCTTATCTCACTTTGTTTTGAAAATAAATTAAAGCCTGTAAAAAGAAAGAAGACTACAGTACTGTAGTCTTAGGCTTAGGCATGGCAGTGCTGTTTTCTCTCATTGTCTCATTTTTTGTTCTGTACCTGTTTCCAAGCTCCTTTCAATAGAAACCAGTACTAAGTATCACCTCCTGTTCCATCTGGATAAGTGGTTTCAGAAAGCACTGAAGTTACAGATGTGGGAGGGGGCAGTGTTGAGAGGGGCAGAGTCTTGAATTTGAACCTATTCTAGAAAGGGATTCTGGCTTCATTGCTCTAGGATGACCTAGAAATCTCAGACCAAATTTATAGGCACTGATGCAAGGCGATGAGCTGAATACCTGGAACCAATGGTGAAGTCTGGGGTAAGGAAGGGATGAAGTCAGGTACTTGAAAAAAATTGCTCACTGACTAAAAATATAATGAAAACAACAAAAACTAACCAACCAAAACAACAACAATTAACAAGGAATAGCAAGTTGATTACTCTTCTTTTTCTCCCTAGAAAATACTGAGGTTTATAACATCTAAGTCCTTCACATTCTTGAAGAGTATTAAGCATTCTGCAGACCAGTTTAGCATTGATGGTAAAAGTAAGATGCATGTAACTTTCAATATCAGGGAATGACTTAGTCATGATGAAGAGTCTTCTCTAATGAGCTACATTCCCAAGGTGCCACTAAAATGCCCACACTCACACCAGTAGTAGAAAGAATACTTGTTATGCCCGGCTGGAGAGATAGGATAGCTAGTCTTGCACATGATTCACCTCGTAACTCACACAGTCCTCTGAGCACTGGTGTGGGAATGATGGCTAAGCACAGAGCCAAGATTGAGCCCTAAGTACCACTGCATATGCTGATCCAAAAAGAAGCTGATTGAAGATCTATTAATTAAAGATTAATAGATCTTATGTTTTATGTTTTCATAAAAGTTTTTGGCAACCAAAACCCATTCAAATGTCGAGTGATTAAGTGAAACAATTTATCAAGGAGATGGTAAACGGGCTGGAAAAGATAATACAGCAGGTAGGACACTTTCCTTGCATGCAGCTGACCAGGGTTCAATCTCCAGCATCCCATATAGGCCCCCAAGCATTGCCAGGAGTGATTCCTGAGTGATGAGCATCACCCGACATGGCCCATAAACCAAAAAGAAAAAAGATGACAGTTTTCAGCCAGGGTACCAGCACACACTCAACAAACCTCAAAGGAACCTTACAAATTCCTTTGTACTGTCAGGTTACCCAGAAATCAAATATTCCAACCAGCTTGCTCTCTAGCTAATCTTCCCACACCTGTCGAGACAAACAGAATGATCTAGAGAGCCCCGCTCCAGGGCTCTGCTCTCTCCAACAGAGCACAGATGCTTCTAAGATGTGCATAATTTGAGGAAGAGTTGAGAATATTAAAGCATACACACCATAAACACACTGCTTTTTTGCCAGAGTCAGAGCAATATCTCCTTACGAAAACTAGGAGGAGGGGCAGCCCTCCCCAGGTTCAGCTGGAAGGATGAAGATACAGGAAATTCAGCAGCTTTTCAGCAACATTACTCAGCTGGTCACTATGGCAGTCAGATGTCACACACATCTGCCCAAGTCCTTCCCTGAGACACTGCACTAGCTGGCTGGAAGGCCACCTTGGGCAGGAACAAGGTGTTCTCTAGCTCAGACTTGCTAGCATTTAAATTTCCTGTTCTCCAGGGCTGGAGCAATAGCACAGCGAGTAGGGCATTTGCCTTGCATTCGGCCGACCCAGGTTCGATTCCCAGCATTCCATATGGTCCTCTGAGCACCACCGGGGATAATTCCTGAGTGCAGAGCCAGGAGTAACCCCTGTGCATCACCAGCTGTGACCCAAAAAGCAAATAAATAAATAAATAAATAAATAAAAACAAATAAATTTCCTGCTCTGCCTTGCTTTTGTCACTTATGAATTGGAAACAGTGCTACAAAAATTGGAAAAGATTGCTGACAAATTGTCTAAATAAATAAAGTAGTAAATTAACCTATCAAATACTTCAAGATAAAAGGAAATGTTCTTAAGGTTGGGAGATAGTTCAAAGACCTAGTACATATGTTTTGCATGTAGGAAACCTGGGTTCAATCCCCAGCACTATATAATCTTGAGCACTGCCAGAAGCATTCACTGAGCACCAAGCCAAAAGTAGCCCCCTAAACGTGCTGGATGTGGCACCAAATAAAAAAACAAAACAGGAAATAGCCTCTGTGTTCTGGGGCTCCATCTTCAGTAATTTTGTGCTTGTCAAAACATTATATTAAAGTGCAATTATTCACTTTCGCAAATGAATATGGCTAATGGATTCTATTGTGCCATTCCCCTCCACCAAATATATCTAGTAGCGGGTGTCCTGCTTACCGCTGATATTAATAAACAAGAATAGCAGGCTGCAGAGATCATCCAAATGCCCTCTGATATGTAGGAGTAATGGCAGGACATCAGCTATTTTTAATTTAAATTGCAAATGATCCTCTGGATCATGCAGTTTATCCAGAATATAAACAAGAAGAACTTTCATTATATGTCTGATGAAAAAGAATAATATTTTCTTTTTTATTCTCTAGATATTGTTTGAATCAGAACAATACCTTATCTTCTGAGGAGACAAGGTTTGCATAGATGATTTAAGCAGAATCTTCACTGACCCCAGGGAGGCCATAAACATAAACACATAAAATCTTCACACCAAACAGGAAATGGGTGATCGAGGGCTGGTTGTAAACCAGAGAACCACCTGTCATGTGAGATACCAGAAAGGTAGGAACGGCCATGATCAGGTCAAACTGAAAAAGATTTCAAGTCTTAAAGTGATTTTCACATCAGAAACAGGAGGGTGCTGGGATTTGTGCTGTGGTGTCCTGGTTTTCCTTTGGCTAAGATTGGATGAGTAAATGGTTAAGGCACTTGTCCTGCACACAAAGGGTCCCAGTTTGATCTTCAGCCTAACATATAGTCAGCCAAGCACTGCTATGAGTGATTTCTGAGCACAGAGCCAAGAGTAA
The DNA here is from genome assembly GCF_027595985.1 of Sorex araneus. Lineage (NCBI taxonomy): Eukaryota > Metazoa > Chordata > Mammalia > Eulipotyphla > Soricidae > Sorex > Sorex araneus. Next base: position 78,063,150 of record NC_073303.1, read on the forward strand.
GTCTCAAACAAAGCCGGATATGGCCTCAACCCTTACCCTCCACCAAAAAAATCCCAAACAAACCATTGTCTCTAGTTCTCTTGCAGGTTGTTTATGCTTCCCTTTGATGTGTCTGTAGTTGAAATCTTCCCCTTGGGGATGGGGTGGGTAGAGGGACTTCCAGGCAGGTTCCAGACGTCCTGTTGGCCACCCTCCATGATACTGAGCCAAAAAGCTGGATGGTTCGATGCCAGGGCTGAAGGTGTGATGCTACCCAAGCCCTCTGGTGCCAGGGGACCAATATAACAACCAGGATGGTGTTTGGCATGGGGGTGGGGCTATCAGAGTACATTAGGTGCTCCAGAGGTCATGTGGAGGATTGAACTAGAGTCTGTGGCCCTGATCCCAATGCTTTTTCCAAGGCACCTGGAAACTTCCTTTTACGTCAGCTAATTTCATGGATTTTAAATTAATGAGTTTTTAAATATGCCACAGCACTAGGAAGGCTATCTGCCTTTTTTTCTACCCAGGAGCTGCCCTCTATTGTTTGAATGGGCTCTTCTCCTTTCTATGGAGGAATCATGGTCCCCTTTAGTATCCCATGAATTTTCGGGAGCTCATTCATACCTCACACCCCTCACTCCCCCAAGGGAAACACCTGGAGTGCATTCCTCTCCCCCCTTTTTTTTTCCAGTAAGAGTTATTGCTTTCAAGAATGACCACTGACCCAACCAATACATTCAGGGCTGGATAATTCTTATCTGTTTAAAATTTTTTTCACTTAAGAATCACTGATGATGACTTATGTCTATAAACTCTTTAAATTGTAGCTGTTGTCAAATGTGTGACATAATTGTATCCGTGTATTATATTTCTTTCATAGGTCTAGAAAATTTTCTATTTTGCCAACCTCTCAAATTACTTTTGGACACTACTATCTTGCTCTATTTCTCCCAAATCTCTGAAGAGTGCTAAATAAAGTCTTATAATCTATTCATTTGTTAGGAAAAGTCAGTTCATGACATATGGAAGATCAAGCTGATTTCACCAAAGTTGAAGTGTGAACTGGTAATAACACAGATATAAGTAAAAGAAATGTAATATTCTCGCTTTCCTGGCTCTGGTTTTCATATATTATAAAGCTGTAAATGACTGGTGATACTTCTAGAAATATATCCCCAATCTTTAGAGCCAGCATCTGGGTTCTATCTCTGAAGACATATATAAATGATTTCCCTGAAAACTGAGTTAATACTAAGTCATCCAGAAACTATCAAAAATAGCTAATGTGCATCTCTTCATTAAAAAATTTCTCAAAGAGCTATTTGACTCTAAAGAGATAATGTTACAGTAAAGACATTTAAACATATCGTTTGCAAAGGCTTTCTGAATTTTTCAATTTTTATCTAGTCCCTAGAGAGTATCTATTTAATTAGTAGCTACTTCCTTCAAGTAAGCAAATCTGAGGGTTCAATTATGTGAAAAGTACATTAGCAAATATATTCAGCCTCAAGATGAATTTCAATTACACAGTTTTTAACTAAAGCCATTAACAGAAGATTTTCCTAAAGTAGTGATAACTTCCTTATTATTCTCATTCCATGTCATGGTTTTTGTGATTAGCATAACTGCTAGGAATAAAACTCCCCTAGGCCTGGAAAAATAGTTGAGTTTACTCACGAACCTTGCAAATATTTTCTTCTAGTCTGTTGTTTGCCTTTGAACATTGTTTATGGAGTTTGAAGCTATTTACAACCAGCCTTTGATTTCAGTATCACAAGAGTGACAGATTTCGGGTAAAAATAACCACATTCTTTCCAACTTGTTTAATTTAGGAAGAAATAGCCTGGGGCCCTCCACAATCCAATACGACTTTGGCCTTGCTGATATTATAGAGATCAGTGATCACATTTCTTAATAGTTTTTGCACAAAACCAAGCACAAGAAAGATTGTATTGACACAGCAAGAATCAAAAATACATGTTCTTAGCCAAATAGGTTTCTAATCCGTGATTTTCTTAATAATAGTAATTCCATGAATTAATTCACATGTCTAAATCTTATCCCTGCTCATAAAGACTCTAATTAGTAAAATAACTATGATATTTTTCTCTCGCATTCTTTTTTCATTTTCATACTGTGATATGCATTTAATGATTATATAAAGCCCTCTTTCTGAAGTAGTGAAATACTTACATCCTTCTGCTTTTGAATACTTCTCTGATAGCTAATAGCAGCAAATTACTGGGTTTTTCTGTGGGGAAAAATGGGGTTAGTGACTTGCTCTATACAATGCTAATAAACCCATTCTATTCATATTGCTACTCATACCTTTATATATATATTTAAGACTTGAACGTTGGAGGTTTCTCCTCCCCCTTCTGAAAATGAAAATTCCTTTCAGGTTCAATGAAGCTTTCTTATGTGTCTGTTTATTTTGAAACAATTATTTTAAGACCTGGAATGACTTGTTTCCTTACAAGACCCTTGGGGCTGAAAGTCATTTTAATGAAAAGATGGAAAGCCTGGGGTTATATGATGAAAAATTTTATAAACTAAATTAATCTGCTACTTTATTTCAGAGCTTGTTTCTCAATGTTTCTGAATAGAGAAAGGGTGACTTCATCACTGTTCCTGCTTCCTAACCCCAAATCTGTTCTTAAGAGTTTCTAGCAAAGCTAGAAAAGATCTTATTACAGGTCATCAGTAGTTAAGTGAGTCTTAGGTCTTCCGCTAAAGGTCTACTACTCTGTCTAGACTGTCAAGTCCTGGGCTGAACACAGCACTCCATAAACTGAGTACAAGCTTTGCGTGTAGGAGGCCCCAGTTTGAGCCCAGTACTGCACGGTACCCCAAGCAACAAAGAACCTGAATGTTTCCTGAGCACAGAGCCAGAGTAGCCCCTGAGCACTGGCTGTGTAGTTCCCAAATCAAAATAAGAATGGTAATTGCTGACCTTAGCAACAAAGACTTCCTGCCATAGAGACGTAGGGTTATGTTGACATTAATGTGTATGTGTGCACATGCATTACTATTTGTAATGTGTTTTTTTTTATCCCCTTATCACTAGTTAGAGTATTATGGAACTTTCGGGGTTCAGTTTCACATGGACAAATATCCATAGTCAACCCATGACCAGACTGATTCATTTCCTCATCATTTCTCCCACCTGTCCTCACCTTTTCTAGATACTGTATTGAAACAGCTGGGAACTACCTTTCTTTCCAGTACTGATATTTGAATATGAAGCTAAGAAGCCACAACAAAAGTAGAAACAATGAGAAGTTCTTGGTGATTATGGAGAATGAGAAGAAAATAAGCACTGATGATAATGTATCTGTATTTAAAAGGGCTGGAGCGACAGCACAGCGGGTAGGGTGTTTGCCTTGCATGTGGCCAACCCGGATTCTATTCCTCTGTCACTCTCAGAGAGCCTGGCATGCTACCGAGAGTATCTCGCCTGCACGACAGAGCCTGGCAAGCTCCCCGTGGTGTATTCCATATGCCAAAAACAGTAACAAGAAGTCTCACAATGGAGATGTTATTAGTGTCCACTCGAGCAAATTGATGAACAACGGGATGACAGTGATACAGTGATACAGTATTTAAAAATTGATTCCAGCATCACTGGAAGCAATTCCGAAGCACAGATTGGGGAGTAACCCCTAGGCTCCACTCTCCCTCAACCAACTCTAAAAGAGAAAAAGAAAAGAAAAGAAAAGAAAAGAAAAGAAAAGAAAAGAAAAGAAAAGAAAAGAAAAGAAAAGAAAAGGAGCCTATTGGTGGAGGTATGGGAAATTGGAAATACTATTTTCAAGGGGCTAGCAATATATTTGGAAACTTTATTTACATATGTGTGCAGACAGAAAAATAAAAATAGCTTTAAAAGCTCAACACACAGGAGACCATTTGAAGAAAGCTTAGATATGTGTGCTGAGAAGTTTTGAGTAGCATTTGTATAGCTCAGTAGATAAGAATAGACTTGGGCAAGCCTGGATTAAGTCATAAATCTGCCTCTTGCTTTGGAGGCAAGTTACTTACCTCTTCATTTTTCTCTTATGTAAAATGGAAAACTACTCATACTTGTGGTTTCATCCTATCTTGTGGGGATTAAAAATTGACATGGTATTACAGTGCTAGCAATTGCCTGGTAATCAGGAGGCCTTCAAAAAGCACCTACTCTTTTTCTCTTCTGTACCTACACATGCAGAGAATGAACAGTTATCAACAATCAGCACCAACGGGTCAGCTACCATCCATCTGGTGACTGCAGGCGTTGAACCAGAACTTCCCAGCTAACCTGCTCCAAACTCTTGAGCCACAAACATTCTATGATAAATGGTCAATACATTGCTGTTTGGAGTGAAGGACAGACCTCCCTAAGATGTTCAGATAGGCTTTCCACGATGTGGTACTTAGCACATTTTTTTTTTTAACTGAAGCCAAATGAAGGCCCTGCAGACTCAAGTAAAACTAAACCCCCTTAGCTTTTCAGAACAATAAAATTTGTGGGTGTAATTTAGGGCTATCTCCAAATATAGCCCTAAATTTATATTTATATAAAAACTATTTATATGGCAGGGCAAACATAATCGCAAAGCACATGTTCCCTTCGTCATGTGATCTGTTCTCCTCTCTCCTTGAAACTCCAGACCCCATCCCGTTCTTAAGCTTAGGATAAAGCCTTCATTTGGAACCTATTTACTTTAGAATTTATATTCATCTAGATTCATCATACACATTCAATTAAAGTTTTTCTTTTCTCATTCATCTGTTTGGTAATTTACACCAGAAGGGTAGGGGGAAATTTCTTCTTTACCATGATCCATGAATTCATGCATCTTTTCTTTAGTCAAGTAAAATATTTCTTCAGATCAAATTTGAAACCTTAAGAAAACAAGGTTCTGGGGTTCTGAGAGAACCCCCATGGTTGATCAGTCATCTTGCTAGCCTATGTCTTCCCTACGTTATCCTACTGAAATCACAGATATTCTCCAGTACTGAAAATTTAAAAGCTATACTAGGATGGTCTTATTTCATTCTCATGCTTAAGTGACACTTTCTCAGAGAACATTGACCTGGATGTTGAATTTAGAAGGCAGTGGAAGGCTTTGGCCACACTCAATGGGGCTCAGGAACTAATCCTAGCTCTGTATATGACCACTGTATCTCTGGCGATTCTTGGGGTACCATATGTGAAGCCACAGACTGAAACAGGGACAGCCATATGCAAGATCTTAATCTCTTTACTATCTCTCTAACCCTGAAAGTTGGACTTTTTAAAAAACACAATTTCAAACTACCAAATGCTGCAGCTTGATGGCAAAACTTCACTAGTTTACAATGAAAGGGAAACAAGTATACTAAGAAAATCTTCCCACTTTTTCTGTAGGAGAGATCTCAGAATCCACACATGTCTATTCTCATGCCTATTTGGGTAGTGGTGGGTGAAGCACAAAATTCAAGCAATGGCTACAATTGTCCTATCTTACAGGAACTGTTGCCTTGGGGATTTAGTGCAGTTCAGAATATTAGCATATTTATACACTCGGCTTTCATTCTATTTGAATTCAATGATGGGGAGAAGAGTAGAGCAATACAGCAGGTGGTTTCATCAAAATCTCCCTGAAACTCTGAACTCCTCATTTTTTAAGGTTAGGAGGCAATGTGCCAAAGGTCACATGGGGGCAAAGGGCAAGAAGCCTGTAAAGGATTAGAGGAAGATAGAGACTATGCAATCAAACATGAAAGGGTTACTGGGAAAGCAAGGGGCTGGCTGCAGAGAGCACATTTTTATTATTTAACCTTAAGACTTTATCCCCTCCAAACTGACCTTCCTTGAGTCTGTTGCATTATTACTGATTGGAGGATGTTTCTAGGCCAAACTATTTACAACTTCCCTCTCTCATTTCACTCATCCTTGTCTCTCACTCACTTAACCCAATGAAAACATAAAGATCCTGTTACTCAAGCATCATTTTTTCATCATGCCTTCCCCCAGCAATTCTACACACACACACACACACACACACACACACACACACACACACACACACACACACTGAAAACCACAGAATTTCATTCCTTTTTCTGAGCTTTTAAACTGGCATGGGTAGTAGTTATTCATTTTTCACTTAACCTATCTCATGATGCTCCTATCAAGCTTCTGGTTACTAGGACTATGTAAAAACACATATCCTTTGGACACCTGCCATTCTGGTTTTTGCATAACTGGTGTTTTAAGTCAATCACGCCCCTGTGCCTACTTATTCCCTAAGCTGCCCGGGAATCCCCGCTGACACAGCCCCTCCTCGGGTCTCACAGCATCTGGGATAAAGTCTTTGGTCCTCTCCACAGAGCCCTTTGTCCTTTTTGACCCCTGATTCTTTCCTCTTGCTCTCCTGGTCAGTTGCCTTGTCTTTTCTCTTGCCCCCAATGACATGGCTATTGTCAGGGTTTTGTATTGTTTGGGTTTCTACGAAGGCATTCGCTAGAACAATCTGCTTAAGCTAGAGAGGGTTGTTTTTTGTTTTTTTCCCTCCCTCTCTTATTTTCTCTCCATATCTTTTCTGTGTCTCAACAATCTGCAGGTTGAGACTATGGTTGCAAGCTGTTTATAGGGAGCCTGGAATACAAACTACTTTTGGCTTTGAAGCATCTGTCCTCAAGTGTGTTGCGGTCCTCAGCCTGCCTCTGATCTCATCCTCCAAGAAGTGGCATTCTTAGTAAACTGGAACTGAGTTTTTAAAACTTCAGGTTCTCAGCTGAGGCTCAATAGGGGCTATTCACACCCACATATGCTTGCTGGTCTTTCTACAGTGTTTAAAGTGCCTTTGGGTTCATCCAATCTTTCAGACACTGACAAAAGCCTGTTATTTATTTACTTGCTCTCTTTCCCAGAAATCAAATTCTATAACTCAAGTGGGACTCAAATAGCCGCTCACTATATGCTTCAAGACACAAGTATTTGAAATTGAAGCATTTGAAAAATGGAGAAAAGAATCTAGCAATTTGAACAGACTGAGTGAAAACCAAAATGTGAGAAAAGACAAAAAAATATAAGAAAAGATGCAGGAAAACATAAGGCAATACATTTAAATTCTTCTTTGGACTAAAACTACAACCAATATTTTGGGAAAAAACTCTTTAGGGTGCTCTGAAGGAAGATAGTTTGTATATAGTTTGAATATAGTTTACCTGAATATAGTTTGTATTTCTAAAACAGAATTGTAAGGAAAGAGATTTAGCTGCTCTCAGAACACCAGTTTGTGTAAAGGTAATGAGGTCGGGGGTGTGTGGGGGAACATCTGCACATCCCAAGCTTTCGGAAGCAAGCAAAGCTAGGCAGAAGCTTGGTATTTTGTCATGTAAGTAATCTACATTTATACCTGACAGCACTGGGGAGGAGAATATCCATTTCTGTAATTAATTTCTAATTCTACTTCTGAAATATATTTGAATAAACAGCAGAGTTGGATTATCATTCATTGAAGAGCTTCAAGAAATTGGAGTCAAGTGCTGATGACTTTTCATTATCCCTTCAAGAATGAACAGTCTTTGGAATCAGAGAGCTGGTACAGGAGTTGGGGAGTTGGTCTTGCCATGTGGACACCCCAGGCTTGATGCTGGCATTGGGTAGCATTCCCAAAAGACCACGAAAGTTCACTTCGGAGCACTGCCAGGCCTAGCCGCTAACTCTCCCCTCAAAGATTCAGTCTTTGGCAATCACTCTAATAGAAAGCTTCAACACATGCTTTTAGCTCACGTCAGCTCACTGGCTGACAAATCTGGTGGTCATCTTCTCCACTCTCTGAGAAGAGAACCTGTGTATCAAGATGCAGGTGAACTGTCATGACCACGTAAGGCATGCAGTGACATCGGTGAAAGGAATGAATGACTGAGATTTGCCATGTCAGGTGAAGTCCGCAAAATTCATTTCACAGATCATCAACTGCCTAAAGAAGTGAACTGCAATTTACAACATCACAACTATTTATAGTGAACTACCAGCCAGTGCTCAAGTCTTAAGACTCCTCTGCTTCCTGGACCCGAGCAGTACTCTGGCAAGTGTGGCGTTTACCTTTCTTGCAGTTGGCTGGGTTTGATCCCTGGCACCTTAGATGTTCCCCAAGCACTGCTACGAGTAATTCCTGAGTAGAGGAATAACCCCTGAGCACTGCCAGGTGTGGGCCCCCAAATGAAAACGATAAAAGACTCCTTTGCTTCAGGTTCTTTCCAATGTGTATACTTTTTATCTCTCTACCTGATTTCCTAGAAAAATGCAAAGAAGATTTTCTCTGCTTTATTGATTTTTAAAATGAATCACTTGGTGTCATCTGTACCACTGCTAACCAAGAGCAAAAAGTAACTCATAAACACGAAAAAGAAAATTACTCCAGGAACATTCCACCTGGCCACCTGCCTCAGTCTCTCTCTAAAGGAAATAAGTACCATTTCCACTATAAAACTGAATTTATAACAGGATTCACTGTGAAATATATTACTTCCACTGAGTACCTTCTAAGTATTTGTAGGTTCAGATTGCTAGGACTCTGCTCAGGGAACTATTCCTGGCTTCCAGAAATCTTTTTTCCAATTATTCCTTTGTCACCAAGAAATGAATATAGCTCAAGTATGAAAACTATAAAATAATATCTATAAAATAATAGATCATCTCTGAATTGTCACCAAATAAGTAAAATATTACATTGCAGGTATCACATCTGTATTGTTATTATAAAAATAAATTAACTTCTGAATGATCTTTTGTCAAAGGAGAACATGCTAAGTCATAAAAAGCAGTAATAAAGACACAACTAATCATATAAAGCTCTATCCACCACCCTTCAGAGACTTCAGCTCTTTTTTTCCCAGGGAAGATATTTAGCTTATTACAGCAATAAAGCAAAACCTGGACCATCTATGCTTAAATTGGATTCCTTCCTCTATTTTACTGACACTGTTATAAGAATTTTTTTGTTTACTTCACTGTAAAACAGGAAGCAGCAAATAGTGGGGTATCATTTCATGATAGTTTCTGGTGAGAGAGTGGAAAGAATCTCATTTTGGCAAAGTGTCACTTTATACAAAACGTAATGATTTTCCCAGGTGTGTGTGAACTATACTAACTTTGAATAACAATTCTAGAACAATGAATACAAAATTTCTGAATCATAATTCATAATCATATTCAGAATCAAAATTTCTGAATACAAAAATACTAAATCAGTGTTATGTACAAAATCTTCCTCCCTCTTTCCCTCCCCCTTCCTTCCTTTCTTCCTTCCTTTCTTCCTTCCTTTCTTCCTTCTTTTCTTCCTCCCTCCCTCCTTCCTTACCTTCCTTCCTTCTTCCTTCCCTCCTTTCCTCCCTCCCTCTCTCCCTCCATTCTTCCCTCCCTCCTGTGTCCTCCAAGCAATGTTCATGTGCTCCAATGACCACTCCCAGTAGAATTTAGCCAACTGGATTAGGCTGGGTAGTTTAAAGCTTAGTTCCAGTATTGGGGGATGGGAGAGGAAGGCCAGGTCCAATGTTGCAGGTTGGGGGTCCTGTGCTGTCAAAATCAAGCATGTCTTCAAGCATGTGAGGTATGTGTGCTAGGCTTTTAAAGCTATTTCCCCAGTCTGCAAAAATCTTACAGACACCCACTGTCTTGGGAACAGAGAAATGGCCCCGACCAGCATCGTGTCTTAAAAACAAACAAACAAACATGATATTGCCCAATCTTCCCAGCTTGACTGGTCCAGGCACAGAACTCTGGGGCCCTCTCAGAATGGGGGTGGGCAGATTCCCCTTGGGGCTGGGAGGCAGAGCAGCCTGCTGCCACACCTGATGCCCTCCGATATAGAAACTGCCCAGCTCCACAGCTGAACCCATCCTACTGCGAAGGCACCCAATAGTTCCAGCTCCTGGACAGCGTGGCCGAGATGCCTCAAAATTTCACTGTACTGTGAGCCCAGTAGGATCACAGCAAAGCTGGCTGGAAAGGTGCAAAGAAGCCCACCGAGCTCAGTAAGCCTCAGCACTCATCCACAAGGCTCCACTAGCACTAACGGCACAGCAGACTATGACCAGTCGCATCACTGAGCGTTCTAACAATAGTTGACTCCTATTGATCTAAAGTTTTGTAACTGCATTTGCTTTTGTGTTGTAACAAACACTATGAAGTAAACTTATTTGTGCCTGCAAGAGGACAGGCTGGGGGGCGGGGAGACTGGCGCAGGGAAGGGAAGGGCACACGGGTGGATTGGTGTTGGGATGTGAACAGCCCAAAACAACTGTGTTAGAAACAATTGGAGAAATCAGTGTTGATATTTAAAACATTTAAATTTTAATTATAAAAAACTGAGATAAAAAAAAATCCTACAGCCTGCCAGCCTGCTTTTTCTTCCTTCTCCCCTCCCACCATTCCCCAGACTGCCATCTGTGTGTTTTGTCACTTTCATCTGGAAAGTTTGGCTCAAGCTATCAGAAACCATACAGCCTTGTACGTCCCCGTTATCTCGGGCTATAACCTGACTGACCCCAGAACATTCCTCCTCCTCCTCACTAAGTATTTTAGATCGTGTTTCACTTTCTCTCCCTCCGTGTGAAAAGCTGTCTAGATTGTCTGAGATTCCGAAGTTGAAGGATGGAAACTCCCCTGCACCACAGCCTCTTCCTCTCTGGACTCTCCCTCTTCCACCCTCGCTTTTCGTGGGGCCAAGCAGTGACCTTCCAGCAGCGCTGGCCATTGTCCCCTCTCCTGTGTGCTCCGTATCAGGCGTGCTGCCCATGGTATGCCAACCCTACTCATTCTTGGGCAGGGCAAGGCCTCCGCTCCCTCGCCAGTCTCACTCCCCTCCTTATCAGCTGGAATTCCAGTGAGTCAATCTCAGCAGCCTTCTCAAACACTCTAAACATGCTTTCCTTGGCGCTCACGTCGCCATCCAGGTTTGGCACCTGGTGACCTAAGTTAAACCGCCCTCAAGCCTATTCCATAACACCGCCGCTGTGCATCGGGACACGACTACGGAGAAACATCACCACGGACGAACTCACGTTAGATTCAGTGCTGCTTTGAGGCAGCCTAAAGAACTGCCAGCCTCCCGCCTCATTTCCCAGGCCAGGAAAATCTCTCAGCTAGTGTTCATTGTGCACCACCTCTTTCTCCTTCATACTGTGAGTGCTCCTTCCTGGCCCTCACCCACAGCGGGAAACCTAGTTGCATCTATATACTCTGCTGCGAAAACAAGGCAACTGGGGGGAATATCCACAGGCCTCTCCCAAGTGGGCTTCCCTCCTGTCCTGCGCCCCCTGCCTCTGCTTTCTCATCTACTGAGTGGATGAATGAGCCATGGTCTTTCCTAGGAAGCCCATTCATCCACTGTGGACAAAGTCCTAGTTCTTCTCTGCCCTTTAGGAAAAAAAAATTCAATTCATATTCCAGGGGCCAGGATGATAGTACAGTAGATAGAGCATTTGACCCAGGTTCAATTCCCAGAATCCCATCTGGTCCCCTGAACATGCCAGGACGAATTTCTGAGCACAGAACCAAGAGTAACCTCTGAAAATTGCCAGGTGTGGCCCCAAAACCAAGCCAAACAAACAAAAAAACCCTTATATTCCAGTCAAGGCTTCTCTCCTTTTCTCGGAAAAATCTCAAAATTTTTCCTCAAGAAACTGCATTGCTTCTTACTGTCACTGTCATTGTCATCCCATTGCTCATCGATTTGCTCCAGCAGGCACTAGTAACGTCTCCATTTTGAGACTTGTGACTGTTTTTTGGCATACAGAATACGCCATGGATAGCTTGCCAGGCTCTGCCGTGCAGGCGAGATACTCTTGGTAGCTTGCCGGGCTCTTTGAGAGGGACGGAGGAATCAAACCTGGGTCGGCCACGTGCAAGGTAAATACCCTGATGCCGTGCTATCACTCCAGCCTGCATTGCTTCTTATCAATAAAAAAGTATATACATATGCAGGGGTCAAAGGAGAAATACAGGGGTTAAGACACTTAACCTTGCATGTGGCCAACCTCAGTTCAATCCACAGCACACAGCACCCCATAAGGTCCTTGAGTGTTGCCAGGAAAAAGCCCCGAACACCACTGGGTGTAGCCAAACCTTACTCCGTCTCCCCCACAATTATACACAAAGACACACAGACATACACATAGATACACACATAGACACACACACACACACACACACACACACACACACATATACTGTGAGCACTCCTTCCTGACCCTTACCCACAGCAGGCAACATAGTTTCATATATATTAAGTATACACTAAGTATATATGTGTGTATACTAAATATATATACATACATAAGTAGATATATTTACAGATGTAAGTATATATATTTACATATAACCTTCTTGGTCCTACATCTTTTATCAACTACCTCTATATTTTATTTACCTTGCAGCAAAATCCTCAGAAGCACAGCCCTGCTTTACTTGCTTTTCTTCCTCTCTGTGATGTCTACCACAGATAGTGCTTCCCACCCTCTGCATCTCAGAGTTGTACTCAACTATGGCACCAGTAACTACCAAGGAATAAATCCCTTTTAATCCCCATCACACCAGACCTCCCAGCAGAGTTAAACAGCCTCTCCTCTGAGAAACAGGTCTTCATTTAGCCTGCAGGGCCTTCAGCCCTCTCTCTTCCTCCCCTTTACTAAGCTCTTCCACGCTATCTCTTGCTGATCTTGCCTCATCTCTTTGACCTCTTAAAGTTGGATGTCCCAGGGCATGTATCACATCTTTGTTGCTCTCTTACTAATGACTTCCAAATGCAAACCTCTGCTCCCAAATCCAGAGTCATAAATCCAACTGCCTGCTCAGTGATCTCTCCCCTTGGAGGTCTAACAGACATTTCAAATATGAGTTCTAAAACTGAACTCCTAATCTTCCTCCCCCATCCTTTTCCAACAATATCAGTGATGGCAATTCTAGCCAGTTGCTTCGGCCAAAATCTTTCAGCATCCTATATTCATTGTACTTCCTCCCTCCACGGAGCACCTGGGGTGAGGAAGTAAAAGAATAAGGCTGCTGAAAGGTTTTGGCAATACTTTGATCTCTCTTAAAAAATAGCATGACTGAGGCCAGAGAGATAGTAGAGCAGGTAAGAGAAGGTGCTTGCTTTGCATGTGACCAGCTTGAGTTCAATCCCTGGCACCTCATATGGTCCCCTGAGCCCTGCCAAGAATGATTCCTGGACAGAGAACAAGGAGTATGCCCCAAACACCACTGAGTATGACCCAGACAAAAAAAAATAGCATGGCTATTTTTTCACTTCCATTGCTATCACCAGATTTGAAGCATTCTTCATTAGCCTCGTAAATACCTTAGTCTACCTCTGTTATCAACAGGCCAATCTCAATCTGGTTGATAAAGTGGCTTTTAAAATATAAATAAGAATGCATGACTTCTTTGTACAAAATACTGCACTGGCCTTATATTTTCCTATGGAAATAGTCCACATACCTTTCGTGGCCTGTGATATATGGCCTGTGATGATTTATTGTTCCTCATTTCTACTGCTCTCCCCACCCCTTGTTTCCGGATACTCTCACTGGGTTCCCTCTAGCACAAACGGACATTAGCACATTGAGGCTTTGGTCTCTGTCCCATCGGCTCTGCTTCCTGCTCCCTAGTCTTTGCTCAAATCCTACCATCCAATGAGGCTTTCCTTGACTCCTCCCTAACATGACAAAGTACCCTGGTTTCTAATTTTGTTCTGTTGTTTATTTACTACTTTTTAATAGACTACTTTTTACTTACTATTACTGACTACAGTCCCACACTTATTTTGCCTACTGCCCCCTTTTCAGGAAAAAAAGAAAAACAATTGAAGCATCCCCTGAAATTGAACTTCTTGAAGCCAACAAACACAGTGTTGTCCCCATCTGCTCCTAAGGTTATCACAGCTCCCCCGAGCCAGAGTTTAGCTACCCGCCCAAGAGGCAGCACTGCCCACTTTGGGAAACATTGCCATATATGCTTGTCCTAATTATTGTGCTTCATTTTCTTTTAGTTGTTGTTTGTTTGTTTTTCATTGACTTTAGAGCCACACGTGACTCTATATTCAGAGGGCTGGAAGAGAGGCTATTCTAAGCTCAGGGATGGCATCCAGCATTGCTCAGGGGGCTATCTGGTGCCAGGGGTTGAATCTCGTCTTCTCATACACAATGCATGTCCACTAGCCCTTTGAGCTATCTACACACACACCCGCACACACCCACCCACACACACACACACACACACCTCTCCTCTGTTTTATTTTCTATCTCCTGTCAGAATGGAAGGTCTACAAATATTGAGATCCCTCAGAATTTTGCTCACTGAGGTTTCCTGAATACCTAGAATAGGGCTCGGCAGGACATGTGGTAGGAGCTCAATGAATATTTGTTGAATTATTGAATGTACAAGTTAAGGAACAAAGAGAGAAAAATGAATTAACCTGGTTTCCCTAAGCTATTTACTTGAAAATCCTTTTGTTGAGACTTCAAAAGAAATTCCTTCCCCAATGTGTTATGCCTGACACTAGAGCTTCTATTATTGAGTCTGTCTCTGGTTTCTCAATTAGAATAAATTCCAAGTTGTTGAGAAATTCTCCCCTACGTTATACTAAAACAAGGTGTTGCCATGCCTCAGCCTCTAGGAACTATTATATACACTCTGGGGACGGTATAAGAGAAGCTTTTTTGAAAGACTGAACTAGGTGAGTGCCTCATTTTAGGGTCTGATATAAAATCAAAACTCAGAGCAGGTTCATCTAAAGCTTGGCCAAGTTTCATGTAAACCTGGCTTACCCTGAAAGAGAACCTAAACCGATATGTCATTTCAAATGGAAACTATGCAAAATTCAGTGGCTTCATGTGGTTTCAACCCCAAACCAGGTGGAACCTGAGGCTTTGGCAAAGGTTTATTTTAAATTCTTAACTGGGGAATGTAAACCAAGGGGGTAAATGTTGGAAGAAAACAAAGTGAAATAAAACCTTTAGTTTTGAATAGTTCTGGCACCAACATCTTAAATCATTGCTCTTTAAACATCGTCTCAGCCTTAAAAACAAGTATATTCATTAGTTTGAAAAATGTGCCTCAGTAATGAATCCTTTTTGTTTTGCTATTCTACATCAGAATTTCAGGAGTTCTCACATTCATGTGGAAAGCAAATTATCATTTCCATCTCTGTTCCATCAAAGAATAGAGATGCAAAGTTGACTTGCACAAGGTTCCTTAACCTAGAACATGGCTTCCTTTTCATAGAAATAAACCAGGAATTCAGTCAAAAGAAAGCAGAAAGAATCCTGCAAGTCAACTGGGATTAAATATCAAAAGACTGCTTTTGATAACAATATTGCTCGAACCATGAATTGACCTGTGAAAAGGAGTAATGTGGTTTGTGAGTATGTGTGTTTGCATGCAAGCACATGTGTGTATGCATGTGTGTGTGACTGCGTTATTCTAATTTTTAGAAACCCTTTCAATAAAGAGGCAAGGGACTAGGCCTATCTCTCAGTGATAGAACCAATACCTTGCATGTGAGGCCCTAGGTTTGTCACTGGTACCCCAAAACAATAGTTAAAGAGGCAAACAATTCTAATTGTAATTCTAATATGTAAAATCTACATATTTTAATCATCACAGATTTTTTTTTCAATGCTATCACAGCACCGAAGGAAACGAAGGCACTACGGTCATCAGAGATTTTTATGAGGCTTCCTTCCACAAATATTATTTTTCTGGATACAGTTAACTCTCAAATAAAACCTCCTGTACAAGTATTATGTTAAGATTTCAGAGAGAAATCTTTAACATGAAAATGCCTGACCTTCTCTTCTTCCTCGTTCCTGAGGTTTAGAACAGTTTGCCTATAATTCTTAATGAGTCTATCTTTTTGGATCACATTAAGTCAAAGAAAGATTGTCTATCATAGGAAGAATGTTAAATAGATTTTTAAAAGACTAACATAATGTATCTTTCTGTGTTAAGCTAAGGTAAATAAAAATATAGTCTGAAAGTTTATAACCCTGGTGATGCTAAGAGGCAGATTTCCTTGGAGGCTGATATGCACTTGCCAACTTGGTAGACTGAAGTTTAAAGACAACTCCCGCTATAATTCTAGAACAACTTACTATCGACCAAGCTCTGGATGCCTGCAAAGATGTACTCTTTGCTACCTATAATTATATTTTCCCTCAAATTGTACTTAAGCACACTTAAATACACATTTAGAAGCAACTTCCTAGAAAGACAATTTATTGAGAATGCATGTTATTATTTGTCGCTCCTATGTTAGTGTTCACTAGAACACCTTTCTTCTCATTAATGTTTTACTGAAATTCTGTGCATTATAATACTATTAATAACGGTTTCTCATGCATATAATTTTCAACACCGCAGCAATCACCGGTGTACCCATCTCCCCCCAACACCCTCCCTCTCAACTTACCCCACCCCCAACTCAACTGTATGGGTCAGTTAGACATTTGCTGCTACCTCACTGTGTATCTCTAAGTCCTCACCACAGCCAATGCACAGGCAGACAGTCCTCGTGCCCAATGCTGCTGCAGTAAAGCCACCATGTGGTGGGGGAGCTCCGCTTTTGCCTCATGGGATTCACACAGGCTTTGTGCATGTAAAATCACCACATTTCAGGCCCTCACACCAGTGGAGCTCTTCTGCTGCCTCTCCCTTGTTCTTTCCCAACCACGACTCATGAAACCATTAGTTTTGTAGTTGTTTCCATGTATTTCTGAGTGATCCCTGGTAACAGGCTGCTTTTAAGAGCCATTGGAAGATGGCAAAGAACTTAGAGATTATGCAGTCATTATTCCCTGGGGTTCTTGCCTTTCATAGCAGCTTTAATAATCCTGGTATCTCTACCTAAACTCTATAAAACAAATATCTGAACAGAGACTCCGCCATGATATCAATTCTATGTCTATTTATACTGGAGCCTTTGAAATATTGAATGCTTAGGCAAGTAGAAGAAAAATTATATAAATGAGTTCTAAAACTTACCACACTTAGAGAACTGGCTCAAGCCAAAGTACAAATACCTCTTTTTAGCAACTCACAAAAGGTGTATTTATTTATTTATTTATTTATTTATTTATTTATTTATTTACTTTTTGGTTTGGGGGCCACACCTGAAGGTGTTCAGGGCTTGTTCTTGGCTCTCTGCCAGGGACCATGTGGGGTGCCAAGGATAAAATTTGGTGGGCTGCATGCAAGGCAAACACCTTACCTGCTGTATTATCACTCCAGCCTCAAGGTCAATATTTTTTAACTGGAAATAGAAAAAGAACACTTAATTGCAAAAGCACTGTGCTAACAACAGTAAGAAATGGAAAGACAACACTCCAATCTCAAAAATGTACATAAAGGAATGTGAGACACAGACCTGAGAAAGGTATCATGTGCAAACAGGATTGAAGTGCATTTGAACCATAAGTGAAGTCCCCGTGCTTGGTACATGCTCTCTGTGTGACCCTTTATAGGAAAGGCTGCTTTGAGCAGCCCTTCCTTTAAGTTCCCCACAACATTATGAGGCAATACTATGCCCATAATTTACTTACTTAAAGACAGCATGAAGCTAAAAACACTGGCACCTGGGCCATTTCCACAGGTTGGCAAAGGGCATGTATTTCCTGTCATACTGATAGTCATGGACAGTTTTAAAGGAAACTCAGATCTGATTGCACACATTGGACACTGTCATTCACTTAGTGTTATTTTAACTTTCACATGGGAGCTGTTATGGGAAGATGGGCACTTATGCTATTCTTTGGGGTAATAGCGACTTGCCAGTTCTCAGGGCTCCTACACACAGCTTGTCACCACACAAGTAATCATCATAGCACCCTTTCACAGTAATACCACACAACTGTAAAAATATCTTCATAACTGGTAGTACTGCATTTTGACCAAGAAAAAGATTTTTAAAAATGGCATTGAATCTATGACAAATATGTGGTAATATGGTACTTAACAATAAGGAAAGAGAAGTGAAAAAAATATCAAATTCCAATTTATTATTTTAAGATTCTGCAGCAACCTTTGTCACATAATTAAAATTATACTCATAAAAAGTAGCTTTCCCAGAAATATAAAGTATAGTAGAACTGGTGCTCTCCTGTCTTGGAAAATATCTCCAAAATCCTTATGAAATCTCACTTCATGAGACTTCTTTTATATTCTCCAAGAATATTCCCCCCTCTTCTTTAACCTATAGGATCATGCTAAAAACCCAAGGAGAAAATCAGGGTGTTACACAAGGGACAGAGTGAAGCAGTGAGATTACTTCATCATTTCAATATCGCTAGCTGGGCAGAGAGAGAACTCAGGAGGCTGAGAACATGCTTTGCTCGCAGGATACCCAATTTCCATCTGAGCGCCACAATGGTCCCCTGAACACCATAGGGAGTGATCCCCAAGCACTTATGGTTGTGTCTACAAAGCCAAAATAAAAAATAGTATTGATCATTATAAAAAGAATCATCAAGTGCACATAATTTACAAATAAAACTTAAAAATATTTTCTTGAGTCAAACTTACTATATTTATTTTGGAAAGGCCACTTCCAACAGTGCTCAGGAGCTACTCCAATCTCTCTCAGAAGTCACTTCCCATGGTGTTTGGGGGACCATGTGGTGACACGGATTGAACCCGTCCTCCACATCAGTCTATTGAGCTCTCACCTGGTCCCACAAAGACATGCAGTGAATCTCAGATTCAGTTCTATCTTCAAAAAGAGTATGGACCAGAGAAGGCCTAGCCAGCCTATTTGGAAATCAGATTCTGGGTCCATGAAATGATTAGCATGTCTACAAGGAAACTCTTTGTTTTGCATTTTAATATTTATTAGTCTCTACTCATTAATTCTGACATGGTATTTATTAATTCTGACAAATCATCGTGTGAGAGGAAGGTTTCACAGATATGAATTAAAGCCAAAAAACCAAAAGGAGTATGAGAAATTGAAAATTAAAGCTGTCTTAATATGTGTTCATGTGGATGCAGTTATTTCCAAAGTGCTTCCCTATTCAGCATGTCATTCGGCAATCTCAACATCACAAATGTCAGAATGAGCTGACACATAAGGTGCTGTTATTTATGCTCTTGCCTGTGTGTATCGCACACCAGGTTCCGTGGGGTGGTGCTCTGGTAGACAATTAGTGTTTTCATAGTGTTTGGTACTGCATGTATGTATCAATGAACAGATGAACGTATGAGAACTGATCTACACTGCTGGTGTCTTGCAATTGCCACAAATAATTATTAGCTAACATGTATGAAGTACTTAGCAAGCGGTAGGTAGGCATCTTCTTAAAGCCTTCATATAGAGGGAGTTACAAATTCTTGGAAAAACTAATAAAAGTCAATATTCTTATTGGCCCCCAGTTTTCAGATAAGGGCACTGGGGTACACAAAAAATTCCATTATAGGCCAGGGCTATGATTTAGCGGTTACAGCAGCACTTGCCTTGCATGTGTGAAGCTGTGGGTTCAGTTCCCAGCTCTTCCAGGAGTGTCCCAGGGCATCGAGCTGGAAATAACCCCATAGACTGCCAGGTAAAGTTACCCAGGGATGCAAATCCAGGCATTCTAGCTCCCAGAGGTGTGCTTTTAAATAGTTTACTGCACTTGCCTTAGGTGACTGTTTTAACCTGAAAAATAAGGGCAAGCTTTCCATTTTAAGAGATTCCCCTTGGATGGTGATAACTCTTGAACGCCTCTCAAAGACTTCATGAACTCAGAAAGGTTATTGCTCTTGAATATTCATCAGACACCCACAAAGGTCAAATGCTCAGCCTAGTCACTATGGGGTCATCTACTGTCTCTCTAGACATGGAGGGGGAAATGGAAGTATTTTATTCGAGAGAAATAAGTTCTGTCACATTTAGAAATTGGTTGTCACCAGAACCATCACTTCCTTCAATAGAAGTCATACTATACAAACTCTGTCTGAATATTTCCAAAGCTGATGGGTACTTGGCTTTTTCAAACTAAAAAGAACTTCCAAATGAGAAAGTGAATTACATTCCTCTTCTTTTGCCCAGAAGGGACATCTCGGCACTTAGAAACAAAGATGAAGCTGTGGCTGTATCTGACATTTGAAAAATATTCCTCTATAAGGCAATGCTTGGGAATTGAAAAAAAAAACAAGAAGAGAACTGCATATTTACTTACGAGAAGGGCAGCCTGCATGAGGCACGCATAGCAGCTGAGGGATGTCACTCAGTGTCTCCAGCTTTTGTCTGGGAAACTCATGGTAGCAATTTCTCAGTCCATCTTAGTGCTGACAGGAGCCCGTCAATATGATATTCAAAGCAATACCACTCATCACTGGTTTGCTCATCTTGCTATCTTTTTTTATAATTATAAATATTTTATTTGAAATTGGTCCCTAGATGAATTTTAACAACTCCATATATGTAGTCTACTACCAACCCTTCCCATGGTTTGTCCTGTACTGTAAATTCTATTTTTAATGCTGCTAGTAATGATATTTCAATCTGAATCTTTAAAAGTACATCAAATACTTAGCTATAATCCATAGTCATAGCTTTCATTCTTGGCAAAATATTCTTGAAGTTTGTCCAACCATCAAGAAATACACACTGGGATTAGCTTACTAGAAGACACATAAAACTAAAAGAATAATGAGTTTGAAATAAGGTGCTAGGAAAAGCTCAATATGATGGGAACTAATCACACCATCAGAAGCTTTTAATATTTAATCACTATAATATATTGTGTTTGAGGGACTCCCTATATCTGTTCCCCTCAAATATACTTGAACAGTCATCATATGTATGAGAGCTCAGTGAGGAAAGTGGGACCAACTTGTCCAAATTTCCTAGAAAGTTGTATCGTAAACAAAATGCCTAAAACCAATTTCTCATAAAAACAGTTTTTGGCAGAGTTTGTGATGGGTTTAATTATGGCAAACTTATCAGGAGAAATACTCAAAATTTCTCGGTCCTTGTAGCTTTAATGTCTGCTGGTCCTGCCAAGGTCATGGCATAGTTGAACACTTCATGTCCACACATCTGGCGAGGGCAGACTCCTAAGCATACTATAGGATGGATTTAATCTTCTGGGGCATTCCTATTTCATGCAATAAACTTTTAATGTATAAAATGCATTTTCTTTGGTAAAAATGTAAAAGTGACTACTTTTGTAATTAATTTATCCTCAGTTCCATTATAAGGATTCTTACTTAATGTTCTTATTTATAAATAGCAAATTCTCTTAAAACTGGATGGGAAATCTTTTTACTGACAAGGGCCATTTGGATATTTGTAACATTATTCATATGTCATACACTACAGGTTGGCGAGGTGTGGGTAGCTGATGAGAAGCAAATGTGTCTGCCCCATCAAATTCCAGGGACACATGACATGATTTCATTGGCCGGAGGTTTCCTTCTAGCTCTTAAACTAACATCTGTACTTTAAGAACTACTGTCAACTAACTGTGGAAATGAGCTTGGATATCTATAAAGGCTTCTAGGAAATAAATAGAAGAAATATCAAACACTGGCATGAAATCTGGAGAACTTCTGATAACGCTCACCAGTTGTTAGCAAACATTTTCATTATTTTAAAATTTTTTAAATCACAATCCTTTCTCAAAGGCCCCAAAGTTGAATTATTATCCATTAAAATAAAAAAGCTGAAGTCACTGACGTTCACATTTGAATCTGTTAAAAAATGAACTCCATCTAAAATATGCCTTTCCCATTCTGACTGCCTGAATCCAAGAAAAAGCTTTTAGCACGTTTGTTGTGTGCTCATCACTACTTCCCTACATACCAACTTACCTAGTAATTTGAAATCTAATTGTAAAAAAAGAGAAGGAGGAGGATGAAGGGGGGAGGGGGGAGATGAAGGGGGAGGTGGGGGGAGGAGGAGGGGAAGGAGATGGAGAACGAGGAGGAGGAGGAGGAGGAAGAGGAGGAGGAGGAGGAGGAGGAGGAGAAGGAGAAGGAGGAGAAGGAGAAGGAGAAGGAGAAGGAGAAGGAGAAGGAGAAGGAGGAGGAGGAGGAGGAGGAGGAGGAGAGAAGAAGAAGGAGGAGGAAGAAGAAAAGGAAGAGGGAGAGGGAGAGGGAGAAGGAGAAGGAGGAGAAGGAGGAGAAGGAGGAGGAGGAGGAGGAGGAGAAGGAGGAGGAGAAGGAGGAGAAGGAGAAGAAGGAGAAGGAGAAGGAGAAGGAGAAGAAGAAGAAGAAGAAGAAGAAGAAGAAGAAGAAGAAGAAGAAGAAGAAGAAGAAGAAGAAGAAGAAGAAGAAGAAGAAGAAGAAGAACTAGAAGAACAAGAAGAACAAGAAGAAGAACAAGAACAAGAACAAGAAGAACAAGAAGAAGAACAAGAAGAACAAGAAGAACAAGAACAAGAAGAACAAGAAGAACAAGAACAAGAACAAGAAGAATTCTCAGTGCAATGTAATCCATTTAATTTTGACATTTTCATATAGTACAATGAAGAGATAGGAAAATTCTGTCCCTGAATGCACATGCGTCCAAAGACTGGTGGCTGACCAAATAGAACTTTAAGTTTTGCAAATTCTCTAAACTGCAGATGAGCAGATGCCAGTGTTTAAAAGCCCAGTTTTCCAGTTCTACTTTATACATTCATGCACAGTAAAACTATCTTTTAAAAAAGCCTCAATGACTCATTTGTTTTAAACCCTGTTATGCCATGAGAACAGAATCTTAATAATAGGATTTGGCCTTATCACCTAATTATTCCAGGGATGACTTTCTAGAAAATATAACATTCATTTGTAATTATGATGCTCTCTTGTGAAATCAAAGCATAAGAACAGGTTAAATTAGGAGGCTACTGAGAAAAAATGCAAAACTGAGTATATCTGCTACCAGTGGCATTAAGAACATTAAGACTGACACAGATCAAATGCTTCCTCTGTATGTAGAAATTAATCAACCTTAAAAAAATTCACTATCACGGCACAAGCAATATTTGTTTTAGAAAGTACCAACTTTCTACTGAGAAATACATTCCTCAACTGCAGCATATCCTTCAAAATCATCCTACAAAAAAGGTGGTTATAAATTTAAAATATCTGCCCCGATATCAAGATTTCACTTCTTGAAATAAGTTGTGTCACAAGAATACGGAATGTTTTCTATCTTAAACCATGGGAAAGTGGTTTTAAAAACATGAGAACCTAGGGGGGTCATTTCCGCACTGGATGAATTTATCTTGTCCTTCTTATCTGTCTATGCCTGGGGGTACACTTAAAGTAAGCAGGCCTCTAGACCTTTCCTCTACAAAGCATTGCAAGTCAGAAAGAGAGGGATAGACAAAGGTCTGCACTCATTTGTGGAATATAAAGTAACAGAATGGGAAACTAACACTCAAGGATAGTAAAGATCAGGACCAGGAGGATTGCTCCATGGATTGGAAGCCGGCCTCACATGCTGGGGGAAAAGGCAGCTCAGATTGAGAAGGGAACACCAAGTAAAGGATGCTTGGAGGGCCCGCTCGGGATGGGAGATGTGGGCTGAAAGTAGACTATAGACTGAACATTATGGCCACTTAATACCTGCATTGCAAACCACAATACCCTAAAGGAGAGAGAGAGTAAAAGGGTATGTACCTGCCACAGAGGCAGGGCAGTGGGGGGCAGGTGGGGGTGGTGGGAAGGATACTGGGAGCATTGGTGGTGGAGAATGGGCACTGGTGGAGGGATGGGTACTCGATCATTGTATGACTGAAACGTAAGCACGAAAGTTTTGTAAGTCTATAACTGTACCTCATGGTGATTCGTTAAAAAATAAAATAATAATATTAAAATTAAAAAAATAGAAAAGCATTACAACCAAGCAATCTCTTGCAAGACTACTGGTTTGTGCATAAAATAGGAACATGGTGTGTGATGACCTGATTCCATTCTGATGGCTGTTGAATGTAAAGAATAACAGAATTTCATTCTTCCTTTCTTTCTTCTTCCATACTTAAAAATGTCCTCTTCCCCAGGTCCCACATCCATCATTACTAAATAGTGCCTCCCTCTTTCCCCCCACACCCCATTCCCAGGGCAATAGTTATTTTCCTTTTAACTTCCAGTCAAAGTGTGTCATCATGGTAAAAGAGCAAAGATTTCCCCTTGTTGTTCAACATCTCTGGAGCTTGCTTCATCACCTTATTAGATAAAGTGCCATTCTGTTGTCAGAGCCAAGACACACTGAGAGGACCATCTGCTGGAACCAGGCTCAATGAATTGAGACTAGAGAGAAGGCAACTAAGATAATACAACCTAATGGGCAGAGTTTTTCTCATTCCATTGGAGTATGCTATTTTCTTTAAACCTGAACTTGTTAGCTTTGAGGATATAAAGTTTGCAATGGTCCATCTAACTATGAACATATGTAGTGTGTATATTTATATGCATATACTTGCTAACACTTGCTCTATCACTTAGATTTGCACTAAAGACTCACAAAGGAAAGTGTTTCATTTTGGAGAGATGAAAGGATGATATAAAGTCTGACATCTTAAACTGTGGGCCTCCGCCCTGTGTAGTGTTGCATAATTGAATGTGAAAGTTACCAAAAATTTGACAACAATGAAAGAGTTTTATTTGGCAATAATAAAAGTGTACAACAACCTTGGTCTAGAGAGATACTACAGCAGATAGGGTGCTTGGCTTACATGCAGCCTACCCGGATTCAATTCCCAGAACCACATATGGTTCCACAAGCCCCACCAGGAGTGATCCTTAAGGGCAGAGCCAGGAATAAGCCCGTAGCACCACCATGTATGGCCCAGAACAAAGCACTGTCGTCCCATTGTTCATCGATTTGCTCAAGCAGGCATCAGTAACGTGTCCATTGTGAGACTTGTTGTTACTGTTTTTGGCATATCAAATACGCCATGGGTAGCTTGCCAGGCTCTGCTGTGCAGGTGGGATACTCTCGGTAGCTTGCCAGGCTCTCTGAGAGGGAGGAAGGAACTGAACCTAGGTTGGCCGCGTGCAAGGCAAACACCCTACCCACTATGCTATTGCTCTAGTCCACACATCCCAGCATTAGACAGGAAAGCATGAAAGTACACATCTCTAGAGAAGAGATGCGGGGGACACATGTGCTCGAGGAACACATTTGTTTGAGGAACACATATGCTTGGTCACATGGGCGCAAGCAGCATATGGGCTCAGGCAGCATATGTGTGGCCCAAAACAAAACAAACCCAAAAAGCACAACAACAACAATTAACACAAAGCCAACCACGTAATAAATTTGAGGCATTCCTAGCAAGGCTTGGCCACATCACATGTCTCTGGTGAAAGGAGATGGGAAATGGGAAAAAGCTTCAGAGCCTTAGGGCTGGAGCAATAGTACAGCAGGTATGGCATTTGCCTTTCACGTGACTGACATGGATTTGGGCCCCAGTACTCTATGTGGTCTCCTGAGCACTGCCAGGAGTAACCCCCGAGCATCACTGGGTATGGCCAAAAAAAACAAAACAAACAAACAAGAAGGATTAAGGGACTCCGATAAAGGGACCAGGAAGACTGGTCAATGGTTGAAGTTTGCCACAAGTGTAGGTGAAGTGAACAGTTAGGATAGAGAAAGGATCAGCATGATAATAATTCTTAGAAATGATCACTCTGGACAAGAATTGAGTGTTGAAAGTAGGTAAAGGGATATACATAATAATCGTTTATTATCTGCATTGCAACTATAATGTCCAGAGAGAAAGAGAGTGAGAAGAGAGAGGAGGGGCAGGAAGTGGGGGGGAGGGAAACTGGGGACATTGGAAATGTACACTGGTGAAGGGATGAGTATTGGAACAGATATAACTGAAACCAAACCACGAACAACTTTGTAATTGAAAATCTTACTGTGATTGAACTGAAAAAAATTTAGAAAGACTCTGATATATAAGACACTGTCCTCCCATTGTTCATTGATTTGCTCAAGCGGGCACCAGTAACATCTCCATTGTGAGACTTGTTACCGTTTTTTGTCATATCGAATACACCATGGGGAGCTTGCCAAGCTCTGCCATGTGGGTGGGATACTCTCGGTAGCTTGCTGGGCTCTCTGAGAGCGATGGAGGAATTGAACCTGGGTCACAGCAAGTAAGGCAAATGCCTTACCCGCTGTGCTATTGCTCTAATCAGATACATAGAAGATATAGAAGACACTAATTTAAAAACTGGCATGGCATGAAAATGCTACCAAATAGAACAATTGTGTGAAAGAAGCTATTATATTTTTGTCTATTTATAATGCTATCCTCCACTGGGAAAAAGCAAAATCAACTTACAAGTCTGATATGCACATGATGGAATATGATGAATCAGTTTCAACTCGAATTGTAAAGACAATGCAGAAACTATAAATTGATATAAAGGTCCGAGGGAAAAATGGCCAGAGGAAAAAACGGTATAGTCTCAGATCAGACATATAGCTCAGTAGTATAACATGCCTCACATTTGTAAGATCCTCAGTTTGAGCCTTGTCATTGCAAGGAAAAAATAAGTACCTTCTTAAGTTTTCCAATTATGTGCAGTACTGGGCAATACTCTGCAATTGCTGCTTGTCAAAAGTGGCTAAGTTGTGGCAACTGTCTATGATTCTGTTAGGGTATATTTATAAATAAAGGACTTGTGGGCATGGGTTGTGTTTTTTGGACTCAAAAATGTTCATCTTAGATAGCATTTTTTTACAACAAATGCATCATACTGACATGAGGTTTCTGTGTCATAAATCCACAGTTTAATGAGAATGTTTAAAGGAAGAGTGATCATAAAGGAAGAAAAAAAGTCTGCTTCTTAAATTCTCTCAAATCCTGCTCTTTATGTTCTGGAGAAAGTTTTATATGCTCATTGGATACCATGACAAGGATAATTTTCGTGGTTTTTATGGTTCACATCTGAAATTGATTACGTGAAAAGATGTAGTTTACTACTATAGCCCATGGACAAACTTAAAAATTACTTAAATTTAAATTAATGTACTGAGTAACTTAAATAATTAAAGTAATATGAAAAAAGAAAAGTGCCCAGGGTAGCAGGCTAAGGCATGGTTATGGTAAAATTTTCCATCCCAAACATGCATCAACAAGGCTATGAAAGGTCCTAATTTCCTTATAAACATAGTGCCTGTTCCAAATTATCCCATCTGTGTGCACCAAACCTTGTCTGACAGAGCAGTTTTAGAAGCTAGAAGGTACAATAGTGGTCATTCAGATTTTGGCAGGTGGATTTCAAGCTGAAAACCAAGTTCCACAAAAAATAACAGTCTGATCTACAGGTGTGAACATTTCTGACAAGAAGCCTCAAAATCTCCTCCAAGCTGTGAAATTTAATTGTCCTTTTGGTATTTACCTATATGTGACTACAACCCATATGTTCTGGCTCTCAGTGGAACAAGAGAGACTCTTCCAGCCCTGAAGAGTCAGGGAGATGCTTAAACGAGCTTTTGAGACTTGCTTATAACATCTTCTGGGGCTGTTTCTTGCATTATATAGTTTGGAGGTGGTGCCAAGTTCAATTAACTACAGGTAAGCAATTCTTAAAGCTGGAAAAATATTCAATGAAAGAGCTTTATACCCAGATGACATGAGCAGAGGCAATGAAAATTGCACTGGCTAGCATTCTGAAACTCTCAGGTCCATTAAAATGGTCCTGATTTCATAAACCTGATGGATCTCATGCATAGAACCTGTTTTTTACTACCAAATTTACTAGAATGGAGGACTAGGAAGATCTGGATCTAGATGTGGTAACAAGTGATGCAGCTGTCTTATCTAATCCAAATGATGGAACTGGATGGGGAGGTCAGGGAATCACTGAAGCTGGCAGTGGGTCAGACTTTGGATTTTCTAGCGCCAAAATTGAAAAATCAGACTGGAGCCTGTTCTCATAAGGGGGGTCCACAGATTTTAAAGAAATAAGTATTGTGTATATTAAGTGTGAGTCAATGATTCTAACTTGTTCAATATTAGAGCAAATATATTTCTCTTTTCTCTATGTGGAGATATAAGAAATTAAAAAAAATGTTTATAGTCCTTAAAATGCTAATACTAGGGACCCGAGAGATAGTACAGTAGGTATGGCAGTTGCTTTTCATGTGGCTGATCTGGGTTCAATCTCCAGCACCACATATGGTTTCCTGAGAACTGCCAAGAATGATTACTGAGCACTGAGCCAGGAATAATCCCTGAGAACCTTGGGTATGGCTCCCAAATTAAAATAGATAAATAAAAGCGATATTACCCATTTAATGAAGGCGAATGTGAAAAAAAGATTACTAACATAATAACAAATTATATAGAGCACCCAAAAGTGCCCTCTTCATAGCACAAGAGAAACTAAGATGCGTTGAGAAATCACATCTCCAGTGACCACTTGGGAAAGACACAGACTGGCTTCTTTGTAAGGGTTTTTCTAGCCTCTTCTACAGTTGACCTTGAGTGGCCAAATACTGAAGGCCACTAAGCTCTTTGTTTCCTAGGGATAAAAATTAAGATTCGTAAAGAAAAGGTTTTGCAAACTGACTCAAGAAGATGAATAATGATTAAGAAATCATGACCCACTGCTCATAAAACTTACTCATATTTAGGAATGTTTCAACTTTTTCAAATATTTTGAACTATTTCCCCCTTTAGTTTGGCATTGAAAATAAAGACAGGGCAGGGAAGATAGCTCAAAGGGCTGGCGTGCATGCTCTGCATGCAGGCGTTTGGGGTTCGATTCCCAGTACTGCACTCTTGGTTCCCTGAATGCCTTGCCAGCAGTAGCCACTGGGTTGGCCCCCAAACAAACTAAAAACAAGAACATGAGTAGGACACTTAACTGTCAACTTGTCTATTCTTACTATTGTTCGTTTGAGGATACCCAGCATCCAATACAAAGTAACTGGCAATACCCAGTAATTGGGGATTCTCAATCATCCATTACTGGGCCACTCAGACCACCTACAAAACCCAAAAAATACAGAAAAACTGTTGATACCCGTACTTAATGACAAGCAACTAACCCCAGTCTCCAAAGAGCTTTCCCATTTCTCGTCTTCACATGCCATTTGTTATAGGAAGATACAGAGTTTAATTCTTAGAGAAACAGGACAAACTAATCCTCAAAAGATAAACCTGAAATTCAGGCCAGGCTTGTGAAAGATTTTGTTTTGTTTGTGTATATTTGTAAACATTTTGGTGATCAGAGAACTTATTAAAGCCAAACGGGGGAGCGGAGCGATAGTACAACGGGTAGGGCATTTGCCTTGCACACAGCTAACCCAGGTTCAATCCCTGGCATCCCATATAGTCCCCCAGCACCGCCAGGAGTAATTCCTGAATGAAGAGCCAGGAGTAACCCCAGAGCATCGCTTCGCTGGGTGTGACCCAAAAAGAAAAAAAAAAAAGCCCAACTGGGTCCACACAAGGCCTTGAATGAAAACCTAGGAAAGGAAGAACTGAAAGTAAGTGGAATTCTCCAGTTTCCAATGAATTCCTTTTGACTGGGAAGGGAAAGGAACAACCTTCAGTGTTAAGATTCGAGGAAAAATTCACAAAGGAGCAAACTCAGATGACTCAAAATCCCAAAGAATACGTCTGGAGTCAGAGACATAACTCAAAGGGCTGAGGCGTGTTCTGCATGCAGAAGACCCTTGAATACCACCAGGAGTGAATCCTGAGTACTGGTTCAGGAGTAGGTCCTAGAGCACAAACCAAAACCAAACCAAACTATGTCGCAATTAAGGTTGCACTGCTGAGTTTGGGATGCCGCAACCTTCCCTGACCCCACAACACATTTAGCACTAATATCTGACCATGAAGGCAAGATACGCACCAGACAGGTGATCTCTCTACGGTCCCACTCCTTCGATCAAAGATAACTGGCTGCAGCAACACAGCTGGCCATTCAATCACTGGCCAAATTCTCCTGAGCATTAGAATAACTTAAAGTAAGTTCATAAAGTTACATGATGCATCAGATTGTCACTTCCTCCATCTTAAAGATCAATCTTATCAAATGGTTCTGCTGCACTTAAAGCCTTTTTTCATTTTCTTAGTGGAGAAGGATGAGATTACTACAAAAAGTGGTAAGGCTCTAGATGCTTCAGTTTTTCCAAGATTTTACAATTTCCTTCCTATGAAATGTTCTCCCCTTAAGTGATGGGGAAAGTTCAGGTAAAACTGTGTGTCATTAATTATGAGATAAATTCCCTATGTGATATGAGTACCTTGGAAGATTTTCTGCAATTATTCTGATTTGGAGATCCTGCATGTCATTTGGCAGTCGCCTTCAGCTGATGGTGGGTGGCTGTCAGCACCTACAATGGGGAAAGCAAAAGTGCTGTCAGGTACATTTTATCACCCATATTTCTTGTCTTTTGCTGTTGCAATTTCACAGCTTCAAAGGAAGACATCATTAAGAATAATAACCTCCAAATTTTATCTACACTGATTTTCTTACAACTGCTTGGAAATAACTTTGAAGCTTGATGGGTAATCGGTTCCCTTTGTAGAAAATTTCATTTGTCTCTTCATCAAGGGAAAGACTTTTCATTAGATTCATTTCATATTATCCTTTGACTGAATTTCAGAAAACCAATAAAGAGTTCCATTGTAGAAGTTTACAAAGTGCTCCAAGATTAAAAGTTGAATGATATTGAATTCAGATTATGAGGCCCTTTAAAGGGAAATGTGCTGAATCATAAAATCTGAAGTTGCTACAAGTTATTATTTGATGGGCAATATCATAAACACAAGAGGTCAAATATTTTTGTTCCACATTTGAAAAGTGGAAATGTGGAACTTTTGAAATTTCCAGTTGAAAAGTGTAGTATCTAAGTAAAATCAACTTAGATAAATAAGAGGAAACACTAATTTTAATGCATTAAATAGTTGATGTAGCAATCTTGCTGCCATAAACAACACATTTTAGCATATGCATATCACCGTATCACTGTCATCCCACTGCTCATTGATTTGCTCGAGCGGGCACCAGTAACGTCTCCATTGTGAGACTTGTTACTGCTTTTTGGAATATCGAATACACCATAGGTATACTTGCCAGGCTTTGCATGAGCAGACGCATATACAGATTATATATAAATATGCATATGATGGAGGACTAGAGAGCACAGCAAGTAAGACTCTTGAGTTGCATGCAGTCTACCTGGTTCGAGCACCTGAGCACTGCCAGGAGTGATCCCTGAGCAGAGCCAGGAATAAGCCCTAAACACCACTGAGTGTGGCCCCCAAACAAACAAGACAAAAATACAATGCAGATAGAGAAGAAATGAAAGAAATGAAAGATATAATACGTATTTACAAAATAGAAAAGATAGGATAAAAAGTGACACAACTTAATAACTTAAAATTCTCATTACATTGAATAGTAAAAATGCCATTATATTGAAAAAAATTATTGCCCATGAAATATTAAAAGGCTACATCGAGAGTTTTCTTACCTTTTCGTTGACAAACAGAATTTTAAGTTGATAAACAAACAAGAAAATCTCAGAGATAAAAGGCAAAGCTGATTTTTTTTAAATACAGTAGCCTATTCTTACTCTGAACTGACCCTACAAGTTCAAGACAAATGTGAGCAATTCTCTATCCATCCTTTTGCTCTGGCATCTACCTTCTCATAGCGAGATTGCTCCATCGGGCCTCTCTGAAGCTGGCCTATCGCTGAGGCAGAGGTTCTCTGCCTCTCCCACTACCTTATCTCTGTTCTTTCCATTCTGACAGCTGGTCCACTCCACCCATTACACCACCCTCAGTCATCAGGGGCACACCCAGCCCAGTTGACCTTCAGACCACGCCCAGAACATCCCGGGAGTTGTACATTCAATTTCCACTTTTCCAACACTTACAAATACCTCCCAGTTTTAAAAAAAAAAAGTCTGATGTGACACTTGGCATGTACTACACACCGACACCAGGACCTGTTTTCACTAACCAAAAGATTTAAAGGGTCTATGCCACAAGCAGATAGAGATCAACATGTTTTGCAGCAGCTATTCTGTAGGCTGGGTCACAGGGAAGCAGAAGTGGCTCCTTCCCTGGGAACTACTTTATACAGGTTTTGTGTCTCATCATTCTTGCTTTTACTACCTGTTAGTCTTAATGTAGGTTTTACATGTTATTCATATGCTTTGGATGGCTGTTTGCGGGGGTCTGGGAATGCTGCACAAATTTTCTATATAAATTAATGGTAACTGCTTCTTTCTTTTATATCATTTTGGCTTGCGAATGATTTCATAGGCATCCCTACTTTCAGAGACTGCAGAGAATCCTGTGTGCAGGATTACTTAACCTGAGAGAATGCACTTATGGGTCTCAGTTTCTCCATTCATAAAATAAAAGAATAATGTTGGAAGACTTCCCAAATACTTTACTGTTCCATAAAACGTGGGCACATATGCCCGTTAATTTGACATTCACATTCACAAATAAGTATGGGTGTGTGCCAAAATTTCACCTGCTGATAATATGTCGGGAAGTTAAGCATGAGAGTTTAAGAGCTGTACTTTAAAAGTTTGGTTTGGCTTCTCTCTCTACATTCGTGTGTTATTGCACTTAGCACTTACTTATAAATCCATGCTATAAAGCAAGTAAGACTGAACTTAACTCTCTTGGCTTTCTCAATTGTTCAGAAACTGAGTTGTATTTCCTGGCTCTCAAACTTTGTAAACTTGTCAGATTCGGCTTCAAAGAAGGACCATTTAAATAAGTCCTCAGTGGAAAACACTAGTGCCATTCATAGCTAGAAAAATGTTGAAACAGTAACATATATTTTTAAACCGTGAATTGGAGGCATTTTTCCTGTATAACACACATACACACATTTATAAAAAATGCATAAGTTAAAATAGTGTTTGGGTTGTTGGGGTTTTTTTTTTTTGAGGTAATTGTTCATTAATTGTCTTCTCAAAGTGGCTTGTTGCAAAATGCATTCTGTCCTTGCTCCTTTCACCTTGGAAACAATCAGTTCCTAACTGCTTTCCCTCAAGGACTGTTGGACAGTCCAACGTGTACTCATTAGAAAACTTGTGCTGAACCACACAAATCTTGCCATTGTGGCTGGCGCTCACATGTGGGACCATTACTTCATGCACAATGACATGGGACCTGAAAACATGTGAACAGGAAGCCAAACCCAAGTGAGAGTTGGGGCATGTCCAGCTTTCTGTGGTGCACGGCAATGCAGTCAAGTCCAGCAGTATTGCGGACTCAGGTGTCTGGGGGAAGGCGGCACAAGCTGCACCCTCTCCATTCAGAACAAATCCTAGTAGCTCGGGCAATACGCAGCTTGCAGTAAGTCATTCTGTCAGCAAACACAAAAGGATTGTGAGGGAGCACAGGGCTTGCTTATGAACTAAGACTATAAATAGCTCGAATAACTTTAATATGGAATGGCCCACCCCACAGAAGGAGATCTGCGAACTCTTCAGTCTTTAAATTATGCAAATGGGAATTTCCTCATCTATGTCTTGCACCTTCCTTTAAATAATAAGCTGCCATGATGCAAACTTCTCCTCTAAGGGTATATTTGGTGATTATTTTCTATAGTTCATTTTTGGGTGTCTTCATTTATTTTTATAGCAGAAACATTTAGCAAGAAAGAAAGGAAGAAGCAAGGAAAGAAAAAAAAGAAAGAAAGAAAGAAAGAAAGAAAGAAAGAAAGAAAGAAAGAAAGAAAGAAAGAAAGAAAGGAAGAAAGAAAGGAAGAAAGAGAGAGAGAGAAAGAAAGAAAGAAAGAAAGAAAAAGAGAAAGAAAGAAAGAAAGAAAGAAAGAAAGAAAGAAAGAAAGAAAGAAAGAAAGAAAGAAAGAAAGAAAGAAAGAAAGAAAGAAAGAAAGAAAGAAAAAGAAAGAAGCATTATTTTCATCATTTTAAAGCTAATGATGATTTCTGAAGTTTGGGTATTTCTAAATGAGCCATCTACTAGCCAGATGGAAATTAGATTAAAACCAAATACTATCTTTCTATTTCAAAGTGGAAACGCCTTTAAGTGTTTTTAATATGTTGGTACCGTTTACCTACTGAAGGAAATATTCTCCGACTTCTTCAAGTCTGGGGCTAAGCCTTTTTTGTAAATAAATGGTGGGGTATGAGCTCTGAAATCCAGGAAATCTGATAGAGGCTTTGCCATAAAAGCTTAAGTGCTAAGCAAAGGGTAAAAGGGTATAGGAAACGAAGGTTATCGAGGAATCAGACCTCAAGATTAAAAAGGCCATAGCATTCTGTCAGTCTAAGCAGACTGTTTCATATTCATTCTAAATATTAAAATTCTTAATTATCTTTTAAAAACTTAGAAATGCAGTCTGCCCCTCCTTTCCAATTATCCACCCTTTAAGCTAAGTGTAGAACACCTGGGTCACCATGAAGGACAAAATGATTGTAGCCTAATGAAGGACCAAGTAAGAAGTCATCTCCTTTGCCCTTAGAATCTTTAGTCTAGCCTCTGAATGGGTCCCTCAGTTCAAAAAGACTGAAAAATCCCTGGCAAGAAAAGGGCTGCTTCCTCATGAATAAGCATTCATTCTTTATGAATGTATATGTACGAGTAAGTGTTCTACTAACCACATATCTTTTTCCTGGTCTCCGTTCCTTTCTGAAGACTCAGAGGAAGTACAAATGACTTGTTTCGAGAGAATACATAACTATTGGCCAGACTGCCCTAGACATGGCCTTCCTGTTGAGAAGTTTAATGGGAAAATAATTCACTCAATAGCAGAGATACAGAATGAAACCCCAGATCCCAGTGAGTCTTATTATTGACATTCTAGGGGGGCATCAAACAGAACAAAACAAGCCCACTATTTATGTTTCTCCCCAAAATTCCAAAGAAAAAGTGGAATCATCTAGAATCCATACTTTTTATATACTTCATATATCTTTTATACCTTTTCTGTACTTCAAATTTATAATAATGACATAA
The DNA here is from genome assembly GCF_027595985.1 of Sorex araneus. Taxonomy (NCBI): domain Eukaryota; kingdom Metazoa; phylum Chordata; class Mammalia; order Eulipotyphla; family Soricidae; genus Sorex; species Sorex araneus. Next base: position 78,098,058 of record NC_073303.1, read on the forward strand.
TTTTAATTTGTACTCAGTGTTGGAGGGCTGGAGCAATAGTGCAATGGGTAGGGTGTTTGCCTTGCATGCAGCCAACCCGGGTTTGATTCCCCCGCCCCTCTGGAAGAGCCCGGCAAGCTACTGAGAGTATCTCTCCCATACAGCAGAGCCTGGTAAGCTACCCGTGATGTATTCGATATGCCAAAAACAATAACAAGTCTCACAATGGAGACGTTACTGGTGCCTGCTCGAGCAAATCGATGAGCAACAGGATGACAGTGACAGTGACTCGGTGTTGGAGATTAACGTTTACTGGCATCTCCACCCTACATGAGCCCTGGGGAATTCATTTTTTTTCTGTAAACAGCATATCATTTGTTTTATGGTATTCCTTTATTTTATGATATTTCCTTTATTGGAAATTTACTGGGGTAAGTTACTCAAGTTCCACACTAATATAACCATTTTCTTTTGCTTCCTCCACTTCTTGTAGTCTCCAAGTTGAGAGAATGTTCAAAATTTAAATCTACACTGCTTGGAGGTCCATACCGCATGCTCACCACAAGAGTCTTCTACTGTTCTCCTTGCACAATACATATTCCATGCTAAATTTTTGATCTTTCAGACACACAAAACACATCTCCTCTCACCTTCTCAGCCCTGACGTCCTCATGGATTAGAGTGATTGATAATCAAAGTGCTGGGCCTGAGAGAAAAGGAGTTTGCACTACAAGGCTTCTACCTTTGAGGTGGATTTGTTAGGACCCACAAACATTGATGAACCAATATCTACCAGTATCTCACTGATAGGGCAGAGCTACCTTTTAGCCTACGGGGTCTCAGCTTTTTGTCTCTATCTGAACCTATATAACAAACTCCATTGTACATCATGAATTGATTCATGTATGAGTTTGAGTTTGGCTAGAGCCACTGTCACTGTCATCCCGTTACTCATCTATTTGCTCGAGCGAGCACCGGTAACGTCTCCATTGTGAGACTTGTTACTGTTTTTTGGCATATCCAATACACACGGGTAGCTTGCCAGGCTCTGCCGTGCAGGCGAGATACTCTCGGTAGCTTGCCAGGCTCTCCAAGAGGGACAGAGGAATCGAACCCGGGTCGGCTGCGTGCCCAATACCAGCATCATCATGCCTGGGTCCTGACTAAATCTCTGGTCTCCTCAAATTCAACTCCGGCACCAGCTGCAACTTGTTTCTCTGCCCCTCCCCCCCCACACACACATTGTCTGCTTTCCTGTGTTCTCTGCTATCAGAATATTTCTCCATACCTCCCGCTGATCCTGTAAAACTCACACAATCAATATCAGCCTTCTGAAAGTTCCTTTGATTTTCTGGATAGAGATAATAGCTCTGGCCTTTTAATTCTGTCACTTTATTTTAAACACACTGCAGATACTACTCTGTTGAGAAAGTTATCTGTTGTTTGGGTTTGTTTTCTCAGAGCTTAAACTCTTCCAGGGCAGAATATTAATCTTATTCACCTGGGTTATCATTAGAACTTAGCATTACTACTTGGCATGCCATATGGACTCACGAAATTAAGGTATTAAATAAATGAGGAAAAACTAGAATAAATTGAAAGGCCCTAAAATGGCCTGAAACACTGTTGTTTTCAGACACAATGCTAGTTTACATATAATAGTTCCTTTAAGTCCTTTTAATCATTCTCTTCCCAAGAGACATCTTAGATGGGTAGAGGTACTTGCCTTGCATGGGGCTGACTCCAATTCAATTCCATGCACTGTATATGACCCGATAACATGGTCAGGAGTAATGTTGAGTACAGAGACAGGAGCAAGCCCTGAGCACTGCTGGGTATGGTTGCACAACCCCCACCCCATATATGTGTGTGTGTGTGTGTGTGTGTGTGTGCATATTTATATATACACATATTCTTTCTCTGGGATAAGTAAAACTGTTTTGTATAATGAATAAATTTATATATCAAATAATTTAAATATCATAAATATTTCTATGTATTTTATGTGAAGTTTGAGGCTTAATTTCTTAATATCTTGCAGGTTGTATAATAAAGGTAATGGAAAAAACAATTCACAAGTTTAGAATTCATTCTACTCTGTTCTTTCTATTTTGACTGAGCATACCTTTGAGGTTAATGTTGAGATTAGTGACTAATCTTTTTTTTTAAATTAATCTAGAGGATAATCTTAGTAATCAAATTAGCTAGAGTACAAAATTTAGTGTTGACAGATCTCTTAAGTGTAGGAGTAAAAGCAACTAAAATTCAGCTTTATTTTCAACTCTAATTATACCTTAGACTGTCTTGGAAATCACAAAATACCGAATAGAAATACCATTTAAAAAATCTTGAAAATTAACATAATTTTCTAATGGTTCCCATGTTAGTTGATTAACACTGATTAAACAGCTCTATTATGTTCTGAAATTTGATACAAATTATTTCTACTTGTTCCATTTTGGATATTATACTCTCAATAACATGTTGAGTACTGGAAAGATACATAAGGTTTCAGATACTTAAATAGTTAACTATTATATAGTTAATTACCTGAATATGTTATTAGTCTAGTCTCACATATATTTACATGAATGCACAATCATACATATAATACATTGTTTTACATCTATTTATCTATAATAAATATAAGCTCCAGTAAACTAATAGACTTTCGGCACTGAAATCGAGAGGCCTTGCTTTTCTACAATATTGACAATCTTAGTTTCCTTGGCTGATATATCAAGACAACATCTTTTGTTTTGGGTTTTGTTTTTGTTTGGTGGGGGGGGGGGGGCTAACAGCTGGAGGAGCTCAGGGCTCTGCACTCAGGGATCACTCCTAAACAGAGTTCAGGGACCATATGGGATGCTGGGGACCCAACCCAGATTGGCTGCAAGCAAGGCAAGTGCCTTACCAGGTGTACTACAACTCCACAGAGACAACAGTTTTTATATCTCATAGGATGTCAACTTAGAATCATGGTTTTATAAATTCAAAATGTAAGATTGTCAAAAAAACGAACTTTATTTTCTTGGTTTATTTTTTTCAATTAGCAAATCATACTCTATATGTGTGCTGGAATTCTCATTGTGATTCAAAAGTTTTTCATTCACCTTCTGTTGAAAGAATTTCTCCAAGCAATGAGAATAGCTCCTGAGAAAAACTTTGTTAATTCGGCATTCTTTGCAGAAACACTTTGTTAACAGCCCTTTGGGTTTTGCCAGAACTTGAGAAATTATGCCCATGTTTCTTTACTATTTAGAACCCTTCAAACTGTGCCTCAAGTGAGAACATAATAAAAATCCACATGTCCACAACAGTTACAGTGATTTTGCAGAGAGCTTACACAAGCCAGTGCGGTTTTCCAACTAATCCCCAAAATGAGATGTATTGCAGGGCACGCAAATAAACTTGCAAGTTATCTTCGCCTGCAAGTGTGAGTTCTAAAAGGAGAGAAACCGAAGGTCAAAGTCGTTGCACCCTTTCTCTCTGCTAACAAGCCAGAGGAAGAACTAGGTCTCCCGTCTAAGTGGGGAAAACAGGACTAGGATGTCAGCGCCTCCCCGGGGTGCTCTTAGTCAGGTGAGTTATCAACCGACAGCTCATTCCCCGCCACCTATTAGTATTTGTAGGGACTCGATTGGATGGAGGACTTGGGCCGGGATTGCTTTCCAGGATCAAAAAATTTGAATGAGGGATGTAACTGCAGCAAAAAAAAAAAAAAAAAAAAAAAAGGAGGGGTGGGGGGGAAGACAGCCAGGAAGGAAGGAAGAAATGAAACAGACAAGGACGGCGAGAAAAAAAGTTTCCTTCCTTGTAAAAGGAAAAGCCGACAGCACCAAGCCGTACTTACAGAAGCCGCCTTGCAAATCTTCTCTAGAGAAGCAGCCCCGGGCCACGGGAGCGAGCGGAGGAGCAGAGACCCGGTGGCAGCGCGACTTCCCTCCCCCGTCGGAGGATGCGGGGCATGGCTCCTTATCTGCGCTGACCTCGGCGGCGCGCCGGGCTGGCCAGCCCTGCCCCCCCACCACCACCCCGACCCTCCCCGGCCGTCCTCTCTGCCCTCCGCGCCTGGCCCGGGGCCGCCCGAGTCGCCGCTACAGCCGCTGGGCCCGCGGGCCGGCCCGGGGATTCATGAGGGGCCGTCTGCGAAGGGCTTGCAAGATGAAGCGGGTTATATAAGCCCGCGTATTATTATCATCACACACCCCCATAGAACCCAGGCTGCCAGACAAACAAAAGGCAGTTCCAAGAAGAGGAGGAGCAGAGGCAGAAGTTGCACTGGGGGTGAATTTCGGGACACCGCGGAACAGACTGGGAAAGGGGTGGGGGTGGGGGGGCGCGCAAAAAAAAAAAACACCTCCCCCCCCCAAAAAAAAACCAAACCCAGGCAACTCAATCTGTGTATGCAAACCTCGGCAAACAAACAGTGCGCTGCAGCTGGCCCGCCGGCCACCGGGCGGGAGGGGCCGCGGGGCTCCCGGCGTGCGGTCCCGCCTCCCCCGCCCCTGCACCCCGCACAGTAGCCGCCTGTGGCAGGATGGAGTGGATGAGGAAGATGTGGTATTTGGAAAGGCCGGCGTTCCAGAGACCAAGTGCTTAGTAAACACTGATGGTTCTTAGACTCAGACCAGGTGTCCCTGCTGCTTCTCTTTATCCCGGGTCTCTTGTTTTCCTAATGATGGTTTGCAGAGGGATATTGTCCCCCCCACACACTTCCCCCTCCCCGCCCCCCCACCCCCCTCCCCGCCCCTGGCCAGGGCCCTGAACCTTTTATTTGAAGTTTCATTTCCAGTGTCTGCTCCTAGGGCTTCTCTCACAGGACGCAATATGCCCAGCCAGGCAGCTCTTGGAGCTGGGGGTTGGGGGGGGGGTCCTCTGAGAAAGTGCTCAACCGGTTTCTCTGAGCACTTTGTCTACTCCCACCCTCCGCCCCCCCCCCAACCCAACCTCCCTCCCAAACTTGCTCCCTTCTAGTTTGTTTAGAAGAAACTTTCTCATCCTGGCTTCCGTTCGGAGCCACCGTTCATCTCCGCACTAATTTCACTGTTCCCTTCCCCACCCCACCCCCCACCCTCACCTCACCTACCCCAGCACATTAGAATATGAATCATCCCCTAAAGACAGCCTCCCGGTTCCCGGTTTCCTATCTTAACTCTTCTCGCCCCTCCTCTGCCTGGAAAGTCTTTCCTCCCGTTTCCTTCAGAACTCAACTCAGTTCAAATCTCATCCCATCCTGATTCTCTCCACAAAAGCCTTTTCGGGGAGCGGGGGTGGGGGCACCCGGGGCTGTGCTCAGGACTTACTCCTGGCTCTGCACTCAGGGTCACTTCCTGTGACGCTCCAGTCACCCCATGGGATGGCGGGAATCCAATTTGGGTTGACTGCCTGCTAGAGAAGCAAACACCTTGCCCGCTGTTCTTTCTCTCTGGCTCCTCTTAACAAAAGCCCTTGCAAGTCTCAGCCGTCTTTTACTGTGGACCTACCTGGGCTGCTGTCCGGTGCTAAGGTTTGGGGCCTGGGTTAGCTCTCTTAGGAAGTCCAGGACAAAGGGCCCGTGTAAGTCAGGTGTTCAGGGACTGATAACTAGGTTTAGTGGATTCTTGCTCTCTCTTAACCTGGCAAAAGGTCTAGGTTTGGGGGTAAAAGAGGGCCTCCTGGCTGTAGTGCAGGGGACAGCGACAGGAAGTGAAGGACAGAGGTTCTGGGAGCTGCATGATAGATTCAGGGTAGGGGATATTTGTGGTATCCTTGACCTTGGGATATGTATGTTTGGAATTTTCCCAAAATGAAAGAAAGAAAGAAAGAAAGAAAGAAAGAAAGAAAGAAAGAAAGAAAGAAAGAAAGAAAGAAAGAAAGAAAGAAAGAAAGAAAGAAAGAAAGAAAGGAAAGAAAGAAAGAAAGAAAGAAAGAAAGAAAGAGAAAGAAAAGAACGAAAACTGATGAAACATGTTAGAAGAGAGCCCAAACTTAGCTTGAACCAACTTTCTGTCAGATGGCAGTCTGTGAGTGAAGGTTGGCATCTACTGGGCCAGCCCCTGCTGTGAGGCAACCCATGAAACAGAGGTTACTTAACCCGAATGGCAGGGAAAATTCCCCAAAGGTGAGATTTGCAGAAAGAGCTACCTCCTGGGATGCATTTTATGGAGGCTACTCCGCTATTGAAAGGTATCCAGACAGGCAGCTCAACAAATGAACAACAGCCCTCTGGTGAATTGTTTTATGATATGGGTGAAATATGGAACGTGAGCTGTCAGGTACTGAATTTCTTGTGGCTTAGTATTAAAGGTTCTTAATGACATTTCCCCTGTTATTCTTTGGTGAAAGCAACGTGCTTTAAATTCCATCTGTGGTGGTCGGATTGACCATGGTGTCATTTAAGAGATTTGGGGTGTGTCTACACCATACTCATTCTCCAGTGCATACAGAATGTTCAGTGAATTAGAAGCACTTTCCCGCCTCCACTGATTTGGAACAATAAAAACCAATTCAAGTTCTAAAGAGGAATTTTGGGCTCAAGTTTGGGGCTGCAGGAATGACAGAGTTCTTTCTGCAATTTTCTAATTCAAGTATAAGATCTTCGCTCATTTTGTTCAGCTCAAGTCTGAGCCATAACTTTACCTTTTGTGACATACACACACATGCACGCACGCACGCAAAGAGACAGACAGACAGACAGACAGACACACACACACACACACACACACACACATGTATGCTCTTGGAGGGAAGTCAGGGACTCAAGATCATTCCCAACAATACTTGACATAATGTAGCATCAACAGCTCATGCTGGGGATACAAATAAAATGTTACTGGGGCACAGCCGTGTGGAGTCACTGGGATTACACCTGTTGGTGCTGGAGTCTGGGGAGACTTTGCTGCACTTGGGATCAAATTCAGGGTCTAGAGCATATAACAATGTACTCCAACTCTTTGAGCTATCTCCCTGCTCCCATAACTTTTTTCAGAGCACTATGTATGAATTCCTATAAGGTTTTAGGCACTAGGCTTTACAAGCATTTAAAAAAAGCGGGGCCGGAGCGATAGCACAGCGGGTAGGGCGTTTGCCTTGCACACGGCCGACCGGGTTCGATCCCCGGCATCCCATATGGTCCCCCAAGCACCTCCAGGAGTAATTCCTGAGTGCAAAGCCAGGAGTAACCCCTGAGCATCGCCGGGTGTGACCCAAAAAGCAAAAAAAATAAAAAATAAAAAAATAAAAATAAAAAAGTATTAATGATCTATCACGGGTTCACAACAACATGGAATTTCAGAAGTGTAACTTTTACACCTCAGATGGACGGGACTCACTCTACCCACCACAAAATTTCTTCCTGTGCCTTTTGTCACCCCAAAAGACACCACTGCCCAATCTTCCTCCCAACCCTAAGTAACTTTCCCTTTGGTAACCACCATAGTTTTCAAAGCTCCAGGAGTTAATTCTATTCAATAGTATTTTCTTAAAACTTTTTCGGTTTGTGGTGGTGTAGATGGCCCCAGGGCTTAAAGCTCTGAGCTACGTTGTCCCAGGCATCGCACGCACTGTTAACTTAGCAAATGTCCAAGACATTATATTTATCTTCACTTTACACTTTACAGATGGTAAAACAGTCTCAACACTGCACTCAGGAAGTAACAGAACTAAACTTTGAAGTTAAGCCTGTTTGACCCCATAGTCTATGATTTATCCATTCATTCTGCTGCAAGTCGGAAGGAACCTTAGATAGTATCTCATCTGCTTGATTCCAAGTTTCTCAGGAGCCCCAGGTTTCCAAGGAAGTGCTTCAGGACTCCTGGCGGGGAGGAAAACTAGGGAGGAAACAAATGTGAGGGTAGCCAGCCTAGTTGGGCTTGGGTTCCAGTCACTGGAGTCAACCAAATAAGTTTCATTTCTGTTGTTTAGAATGACTTTGGACTGTATTTGAAATAAGAGTTTCACTACTGAAAGACAGAAAACTCTTGATCTGGCTTAGCTTCCTCATTGAAAAGGTACACTCCTTTAGATCTAAAGTGATTACATGCCTTGGCCAAGATTTTCAGCAATGGTTGTTGTCTCTGACTAGTCTCTGCCCTGAAGGTACGGTCTCTCCTTATGCCTTTGTTTCTTACATGCTAACTGACAGGGAAGTTGAACTCTCAGACTTGGTTATGCTGCCTTGAGAAACACTAGGTAGGAATGCCTTTACTTCAACAAGCTGGACTCTCTTAGCTTGTTTCTAGCCATAAGTCCAGAGTTAACCAACATTTACCTTGTAACAAATTTAAGTCCAGTGAAGGGCTAAATATGCAAATTATCTGGATGACTTAGGACTCTCTTTATTCAAATCAAAATGAGTAGCAAAGGGTAATTCTATATGAGTCATCTAACTAATTACATGACTTTGACCTAAGCATACTCTTGCTTGAAAAACAGTGCCAAGTTCAATGTTTATCATCCCAGGCAAGACTCTTTTTACAAAGGCACAACTAAAGTGGGGTCAGGTAGAGCCAAGGAAAAAGAAGCGACCTCTAAGCCATGTTGGCTAATGGGGATAACAGGTGTGTAGGGTGGAAGCGTTCTTGCACTGACACCTATGAGTTGCACAGGATCCTAAATATCTAAGTCCATTTTTCCTACCTTCATTGGGAAAGATTTCCTACTCCGCTAGATCCTCTACTGCTGGACCAGCTCAACTGCTCTTTATCTGGTCTTTAACCCAAAAGGTTTCATTTTTCCGGCCAGCCCACAACATCATTCAAACAAGACCATCACATCCTCCCTTAAGAATGAGGGTACATCCCCCACTCCCCACCCCCACATTACTACAAAGCCTGCCCTCCACAGCCTCTTGTTCACTGGGTTTCTTTTCTTTTTCTTCTTCTTCTTCTTCTATTTTTTTTTCTTTTTGGGTCACACCCGGCGATGCACAGGGGTTACTCCTGGCTCTGCACTCAGGAATTACCCCTGGCGGTGCTCAGGGGACCATATGGGGTGCTGGGAATCGAACATGGGTCGGCCACGTGCAAGGCAAACGCCCTACCCGCTGTGCTATTGCTCCAGTGCCTCACTGGGTTTCTTATTCAGCTTCTGTGTGGCCCACCTGGCATGTAGCTTGTTGTGACTAACAAATCACTATTGATCCCATCTGTCCAGTGTCTGGTCATCCAGAATCCTGGGCATGAGCTCCCTCCCTCACCAGGGGGATGAGGAGAGTTGAACAAAACAAAGACCAGACATTCATGCTAATGCTAAATGGAACTTTTACAGAAAACTTGTACTAAAATTTTTGATTGAAATGATGTCAGTCAGAACTGACCTTTATTAATTTTAAGGCCCTTGAGCTTTCCCATCTGTTCTTTTTAATTTTTATCATTCTCACCTGGAGATTTGGGGAGTTAAAAAAAAAACAAAACACCACGTTCTCGTTCCTAAAATGGCTTAGCTATAGTTCTGCCTACAGGCAAGGAAATAAAAAGATGGCCTTTCCATTCCTGTCATTTTAAATCTTTACTAACTGCATTCTTTCAGCAAAGGTAGCAGAAAGAATTTTTCTCTCTCCACACAGTCAAGAGATTAAAATAAACAAATCTTTTTTTCCCCACCTGAAACATCCTCCTATTAATATATTTCCAAATACTAGGCTCTAAAAACAAAGCTTTAGATGTAATTTCTTTTCCTATTCATGAGATTTACAATAGGGAGGTCATGTTTGTACTAGATTTGGATTCAAAATTAATCTCCTTTTCTCTTCAGCATTTCTATAGAATCTAGGCACTTCATTATTTAGTCTTTTTCAAATATGAAATGCTTGTCATTCTTGAACAACGATCTAATCTTCCCGCGGTGGGTGGAGAATCTAAATTGTGGAACTTGCAAATCAGTGCCAGGACATAGATCATTCTAAAGGTTGTGGCTACCCATTGAAATGCTTTCTTCCACACATCATAGACTCCAGAGTATTGCGAATTGTTTCATAAGCAGGATGCATGGCATCCTCCAGCCATTAGAAAGTATTGCTTGAAGACTCATTTACATTCCGCCCTCTGAAGGAAGTTTATGGAATATATAAATATACGCAAAAAACACACCCAACCTCTCACCAAGACTTTGCTAGTCACTTCTCTCTCTTTAGAACTGAGATTCATGTAGGTCAAAATATATTCTTACTTCAGTTGAACAAGGGTTCATTTAAACCACATCTGTTGCTCATCAAACCTCTATTTTAAGAGTAGGGATTTCTTTTTCAGAGATAGGTTCTGTCTGCAAGATCTTTGGCAGCAAATAGTCCTCATTAAATTTCACAACATTTCACCAACATATATACACAGTACTTGTTTCTACGTGATTATGGAATCCAGGCAAAACCTTGCACCCCCACTTCAAAGGATTCTTCACTTGACTAATTCCAAAGAGTAAATTGATTTTTCTCATCATTTGTTGTATTTGACAATAGAAAGGCTGACACAGCAACATGGCTAAAATGACAGCTTGTTTCTACTCAAGGGAAAAGAATTTGTGTTAATATTCTTATTGACTGGCATCTTCATGAGAGATAAAATCACTTATCTTTAGCAATAACTTGACTAGGATTAAAAAGTACTTGGTAAAGGAAGTCATCTGTCAGGAAAAATTTAGACTGATGCAAATTAACTGAATACATTGGCTTCCTAATTATGGTGTGTATATTCAAGTTATTTAAAATCAGTTTGAACTAAAGAATTTGGAAAGGATCTTTCAAGAAGTGATCAGACATTCTGTTGGAGGGAAAGATAGCACATTTATCTGATAAATTCCTTTCACATTTCCTAAGAGTTTCTGGAAGTGATTTAAGAAGCAAGAATATATAAATCAAGGGAAGACACATTAAGTAAGCGAGTGTATGTCCTATTTATTCGGAACAACAAGTGATAATGCTGTAATGGAAAACATGTTCATTGTGATATCCTACATGTTAAACAACCAATAGTGCTTTCTAGGTGCCGGGTAGGGTTCTGACCCTCTTAGGACTGACGTGGACATGAACCGACAGGAGTAATCAAAGCCCTTCAAAAACAATGTATGAACCAGTCTGTGTACATACTGCACACACTTAACAAGTTTTTTTTTTTATTGGAATCCCCATCTTCTCTTCCTCACCAGCTTCACAGCAAACTTTCATTTAGCTCTTTACCAAAAAGCCTAGTAAATTATGGGAAGAAGCACTTTACTGACTTAGGAAATTTAATTAGTCTGGAAAAAAGAGGTGTAAATGAGGAAAATGTAAACTGTTTCCATGGAATTAATGGTGTATGGCTAGGTTTTCTATTTAGCTTTTATATAGGACTTTCATTTGAGAAACAGCATAGACATTTGGAGACAAATTGACTTGGGTTCAAATTCTGACTCTACAGGCATGTTGTATGTCATATATGTTAAATGTATATGTTATATGTGTAGCACAGCAGCCGACCCAAGTTCGATTCCTTTGTCCCTCTCGGAGAACCTGGCAAGCTACCAAGAGCATCTCGTCTGCACAACGGAGCCTGGCAAGTTACCCATGTTATATTCAATATGCCAAAAACAGTAACAACAAGTCTCAAAATGGAGATGTTACTGGTGCCCGCTCGAGTAAAATTGATGAGCAAGGGATGACAGTGATATAGTGATACAGTGACTTGTGTATATATACATGTTATATATTTTACCTTTTATTATGTATGTTTTTATTGATAGCCAGAATTACAAATCTAGAAATAATAGTCTGAAAGCAAATTGTAGTGTCCAAGATGCAGAAGCTACTCCATATCACTCAGTTTCTCCTTCCTTTTCTGAGACTCTCTGAGGACATTGACACTAAGCCAGTACTTGCCTGAAATGAGTAAAGCCATATTCTTTGTTCAGTAAGCAGTAATTGGACAGAGACCTACTAACAGTTGCTTAGTTTAACTACAAAAACTCAATAAAAGGAAAATGTAGATATTGCTTTTAAAAGATGGAGATTGGGGCCAGAGAGATAATACAGAGATTAATGCTGCCTTGCAGGACCACATGTAGTCCCCAGGAGCCTTGTCGAGAATGATCCTTGAGCATAGAGTAAGGAATGAGACTGAGCACTGTCAGGTATCTCTCTGTATACTCCCCCCCAAGTGGAGATTGATAATCATTTGTTATTCAGGAAGCCAGGTAAACTCAAGGTGTTGCATTCCGTGCTAGAAATCCTAAGAAAGCTTTTGTTAGGAAAGAGTGGATTTGAGAGACAAAGAAACATGAAGAGAAGGGAGAATCACCCCCAAATGTGGTATGGGGCCCCTGCTAGTTGCTCTCCTCCAATCTTGTTTATAAGCAAATGGAGGAATAATTTGCAAATACAGAGCATCTATGTCAGAGAATCAGAGCTAGAGCAAAGTAATGATATGCAGACAGGGTCAAAATGAAGAATAAGTAAGGCTGGCAATGTGGGGAGCAGGGGCCTGGACACTGCAGGGGTTGCCCTCTTTGGGAGATACTGGTCACGGATGTGCAGAAACTGAGAGAGGAAAAAGTCTTATTTTGCAGAATCTGCAAGTGCCCATGTCTGGCACTGGCAGGTTCATCAGTAAGAAGAACCAGAAGCTAAAAGCCAGAGCCTCAGGCAAGGGTGATGGACAGCAAAGGGAGTGATAACGGGCAGGGCCTGAAAGGAATCACGTTAATGCTTTAAACCAATGCCAAGCTGAGTAACCTGAGACGCGATGTGTGACTGACTTCCATGAATGCAGTTTTTACCCTGAAATTCCCTTACACTGCAGTAAAGTTAAGCTGGGCACTTAAGATGTCTGTGCATTGTGCGGAATGCTTGGGTCAGACAGAGGCTGCTTAACTCACAGAGGAAAGGTGTCCGATGTGATTCTCTTTGCTCCCCTAACCATTCTTCTTTGAAGAGAGAATGTGCACAAGTGGGAAATGTGGAAAACTTCAGAGTGAGAAGAAAGCACAAAAGGGACAGATGGGAACATGAGTTGGAAAAAAAGAGGTGAAAAAGCAGCCGTGGATTTTGCGTTCTCCTCTTCCCAGACTGGTTCCTTCCTACATCATTGCCTCAAACATCACCTCTAAGAGGCACCTTAGAAAGAAAGCCAGCTGCATTCTGTCTTTCCAAACTGGTTATAGAAAGGGAAAAGTTATGAAGTTCAATTACCAGTGAGACTGAGCATCACTTTTTGTCATTAATATTAGAAACTATAGCGCAGCGGGTAGGGCATTTGCCTTGCACGTGGCTGACGCGGGTTCGATTCCTCTGTCCCTCTCGGAGAGCCCGGCAAGCTACTGAGAGTATCTTGCCCACACGGCAGAGCCTGACAATCTACCTGTGGCATATTTGATATGCCAAAAACAGTAACAAATCTCACAATGGAGACGTTACTGGTGCCCACTGGAGCAAATCGATGAACACAGTGCAGTGCTAATCTACAGGAGATTTTCTGGATAATTTAAAGACCCCATCTTTTAGGTTGGAGACTTTTAGAACATTCAGTTGGGCTATCTTATTATTTATTATATTGGGCATGGGGCCGGGGAGTGCTTAGGGACTATTCCTTACTCTTACTCTATGCTCAGGAGTGACGCTTAGCAATGCTCCAGGACCATATATAGTGCCAAGAATTCAAACTGGGGCAGGTCACAGCCAAGGCAAGTGCCTTACTCCCATATTATCTCTCTGGCCATGCCCTCCCCTCCCCTCTCTGCCTCTCCTCTCCTCTCCTTTTTAGCTTTTGTGCCAAACCCTGATGTGCTCAGGGTTTTCTCCTGGCTTTGTGCTCAAGGATCACTCCTAGTGGTGTTTGTGGGGATCAAATGTGGGCCAGCTGCGTAGACTACCTTATCTGCTATACTTTCTCCCTGACTTCTCTCTTGACGGGCTTTTAAAAGCAAAACAAAATTGTTCCTTATATTTTTATCCTTGGCTTTGAAATTGAAGTTCTGTTCAAAAGCTGTAAATTGAACCAACTAAACTTTTAAGTTTTGTGGTTTATTTAGCTTATGATATCTCAAAATTATTTGAACAGATAACCCCAAATATCATTTCTTCAATAAACATTCATTGAATGCTAAGTGTGCCAGGGGCTGCTGTTGGCATCAAATAAGATGTGGCTGGGGCTGGAGACATAGTACAGCAGGTAGGGTATTTACTTTGCATGCGGCTGACCCAGGTTCGATCCCCGACACTCCATATGGTCCCCCAAATACCTCCAGGAGTTATTCCTGGGTGCAGAGCCAGGAATAATCCCTGAGCATCGATGGATGTGACCAGAAAAATAAAAAAAAAGTGGTATACATCCAACGATAATCAGTGTCAGCATTGAACTGGGTCAGTCTCACACAAGGCAAGCAGTTTAGACCCTGGGCTATCTCTCCTGCCTGCTTAGTGGATTTTTTTTTACTTAGTTTATACAGAAATAAGATTACAGGGTAGGCGAAAGTGTGGAAAATATAAAACCTGGATTTTAGTTCTTCAATTTGCCTCTAATAGCTCCATTATCAAATGCAAATTACAGCTCATCTCTGTATCTACAGAGAAACTTTGCATTTGAAAACAATTTTAGGATCTAGGGAAATGGCTGGAGTTCATGACTTGCATACTGGACCTCAGGTTAGATCTCCAGAACTGTAGGGTGCCACACTTCCCAAAGTGACCCCATAGCCCGTGGCCAGGAGTAATCCCTGGGCACTGCCAGATGTGGCTAAAAAAATTAAAAAATTCAAAAAGAATCACAGGGAAGTTTCAAGAATAAGAGAAATAGGCGCTGGAGTGATAGTACAGCGGATAGGGCATTTGCCTTGCATGCGGCTGACTCAGGTTCTATTTCCAGCATCCCATATGGTCCCCCGAGTAACACCAGGAGTAATTCCTGAGTGCAGAGCCAGGAGTAACCCCTGTGCATCGCAATGTATGACCCAAAAAGCAAAAAAAAAAATTTAAAAAAATGTGTGTGTGTGTGTGTGTGTGTGTGTGTATTTGCTCTTTACAAAGAGCTTATCAAGAGTCTAAACTGTCCTTAGCATTTTGATGTGTGTTTTTCCATTTCATCTGTACAGCAGTCTAGAGGTAGACAGATGAGCAAATTGAGATTTAGGGAGTTAAGGACTTGAGTACAACCCAATTAGGAAATAGTGAAACCAAGAGACAAACCCAGGCAATACCATTCCAAAATTAGAATGCTTAACTTTCTTTTGGTGGAGTGGGGGAGGGGGCATACTTGGTAGTGCTGAAGGCTTACTCCTGGCTCTGTGCTCACACATCACTTCCGGGGCTGCTCAGGGAACCATATGCAGTACTGGGAATCCAACCCAGGTCAGCCCATGCAGAGCAAACACCATATATCTTCACTATCTCTCTGGCCCCGGAATGCTTAGTTTTCATTTGGCATGTTAGGACTTGTAATGATGTGAATTAGGGCCATAGGGATGCAGAGCACGTTATAATAATTGGACTAGACAGGCCTTGAAAAGTTCTCTATTACCATTTGACAGATAGCAGCATCTCTGGCCCAGCTTCGACAGAGATTACCAATGATGGGTCCATGGTGAAATATGCTAGAGAATAATGTACCATATAATTTTAAAGGACTGGAATGGTAGCACAAAGGGTAGGGCATTTGCCTTGCATGCAGCCAACCTGGGTTCAATTCCGCTGTCCCTCTTGGAGAGCCCGGTAAGCTACCTAGAATATCTCGCCCGCATGGCAGAGCCTGGCAAGCTACCCGTAAAGTATTCAACATGCCAAAAACAGTAACAGGTCTCACAATGGAGACATCACTGGTGCCCACTCAAGCAATCGATGAACAACAGGACGACAGTGCTACAGTGCTACAGTATGAGCAAGGTATTCTTTGGAATGAAAATATGAAAATACATTTCATAGAATTCTTTTTTTAACATTAATTATAATAAGGTTAAACAATTACAAAATAAACATTTATCTTGTTAAATTATTTTCACATTCTTTTTTTTTTTCTTTTTGGGTCACACCCGGCAATGCACAAGGGTTACTCCTGGCTCTGCACTCAAGAATTACCCTTGGCAGTGCTCAGGGGACCATATGGGATGCTGGGATTCGAACCCGGGTTGGCCGCGTGCAAGGCAAACTCCCTACCCGCTGTGCTATCGCTCCAGCCCCCTATCTTCACATTCTTTATGGAATTCTCTTTTATCAGAAATTGTAATACTGGTAAACTTGACTGCTTTATATTCTAAACTGATTTACAACCACATTTTCCAAAAGATTGAAATATGGACAGTTAGTTAAACATATAAATTAAAATATTTTCTCCTGTAACCTTTTTCATTGCTTTAGAAGAACACTTTTTAAAAAGAAAATCTCTTTTTAAGTTTAAAAGTTTTTAAAAGTCATACTTATATATTCCAAATTAAGCTGTTATTTCAAATTATAAATTGTTATTTTTACAATGGAGATGAAAATACTAATTTATAACTATGGAATAACTGAATGATTGATTTTTTTTTTGTTTTTTTGGGTCACACCCGGCATTGCTCAGGGGTTACTCCTGGCTCTGCACTCAGGAATTACTCCTGGCAGTGCTCAGGGGACTATATGGGATGCTGGGAATTGAACCCGGGGTTGGCCGGTGCAAGGCAAACGCCTTCCCCGCTATGCTATCGCTCCAGCCCCTGAATGATTGATTTTTACCTCCTTTACAAATAAGTCACTGCAAATTATATAGAGATAAATTATATTGAGAGGTAACGTATGAATATTTGTGTAGTCCATTAATTTAAAGAATGTTGCCTTAAAGATTTCTCTCGGGAGTTCCTTACCTTTTATTTTTTTGGATTTTTCTTGGGGAGATTATTGCCTTTAGATTTCTCTTGGGAAAATTCTAGGACTCAGGTAAGTTTATCAAGTGTTTATTTTTCACTGAGGTGTTGCCACTGAGCAACAGTCTAACAGGTTTTCCTAATACTGAGAAAATATGAGATATTTTGAATCACTTGAAGCATGGAGCAGTGAAACAGGAGTGAGTATTCAGAGATCGAAGCGCTGATTACTTCACTCACTCTTTAGACGGGGGCTTGTCCTCGATGAGACTTAGTTTTCTGGTGTGTATAACCAGAATATCTGCTTTGCTTACCCCAAAATATCACATGTTCCAATAATTTAGCCCAAGTGAAAATATTTTTTTAAATTTATTCTTTTATTGAATCACCATGTGGAAAGTTACAAAGCTTTCAGGTTTAAGTCTCAGTTATACAATGCTCGAACACCCATCCCTTCACCAGTGCACATATTCTACCACCAAAAATCACAGTATACCTCCCCCCACCCCCCACCTCCCCAGGCCCCCACCCCGCCTGTGTAACTGATAAATTTAAGTGAAAATATTTCAAAGATGTAATTTTGTCATCTTTACTAAAGTAGCATGCTTTTGGCAAAAATTGAATGCTTCTCCAGGGCTGGAGAGATAGTACAGGAGCTTTGGGTTCACCTTGTATGCAACCAATCCCTCCCACCCCTCATTTGGTCCCTAGCACCACATATAGTACCCCAGGCATATATATAATACATATCACTAAGAGCACAGAGCCAGGAGTGGTTCCTAAGGGCCCCAGAATGTAGTCTGTCCCATGCCAGCACGCCCTTCACACCCCCCCACCCCCCGCCCCATACACACACACAAATTCCTAGATCATAGAGATAGCATAACAGGATTAGTACATGTCTTGCAAGAGACCCGGGTTTGATCCCTAGCTTCTCCTGGTCCCCAAGCACAGAGCTGTAAGTAGGCCCTGAGTGTTACTTGAGTGTGCCCTCCCCCCCCAAAAAACCAAAATAACCACAAAACAAGACACCCACCATAGTCTTTACAAAAAAGTTTTTCTATACTCAAGCTACATTCTTTTTAGTTGTTTGTAACATCAGTGCTTGGTTTATTTCCACTAAAATAGATTTTTTTTCACAGAAGATACATCTGAACATTTCTCCAGTATTAGTTTAGTTCCAGAAATTCTATGTAATACCTAGTTACTCACAGGACTTTGTGAGAGAGTCTGTGGCCCCCTCACACCAAAAAAGAAAAGAAAAGAAAAAAGTTTGTCTCATACTTTCCTGTCATTGTTTGTCCTAATGAACCATTGACACACAAACTTCATTTAATCCTGGTAGAATTTTTCTGACATGCACTTTGATAAAGCCTGGTTTGTAGAACATTTATAGGTAAGAATGAGCTTTTGGCAGGTCGCTGAACATCCTCAGCCCTTCATTTCCTCAGATGTAAAATAAAAGATTTTACTGAGATGATCTCTAAATTATACCTTTAACCTTCTGTGTTTCTCTGTTAATTTACATGCTATTCCTGGAAAACGTAACCCTAACTCTAATTAATCTTAATCCTAATTCTTGTAATTTTAGAAAGCTACAAGAAATATAATCTACTGGCTTTGATAATATGTGTGATAATTTCTTCCTTCTTCTCATGCAGTTTAAAGCTTCTCATCTTACTGGTTAATTACTCTACAAATGAGAATGCATTTCCTTGCCTAGGAATCTTTACCATCAATTCTTACTGCCAAGGGAAAAAATTCCATGATATGATTTAGAAGTTTACAGGGCATTTTAATTTATGCACTACAGCAGATAATGAATACGTTTATTCAGGAAGGACAGGTCTATATTTGGCACTGTCCCTGAAATTCTGGTCTAGCCATAATTTCACAGGTTCTTAAAAACAGAATTGCTACAATATTCGCCATTCAGCTCTCAAGAGAAATTAATTGATAACAGAATCCTGAGTGGCTGGCAATGTGAGTGACACCCAGCTATACAATTTCACATCTAATCAAGGAAGATGGGAATTCTAGTTGGCCTATTGTCTATTTGAGTCTGTTTCTGGATGGAATCCAGCTGGCTCAAAGGCAGCCCTGGAGAGTGATGTGGGCAGAAGATGGAAAAAAATAAATTTAAGCCAGAGAATTGGTGCATGAGATAGTCCCTTCCATATTGTGAAAAGAATTGCCTGGAGTAGCTGTGGATTTGTTGCTGATTAGTTTCCTAAATTTTTTCCATGGCTAAAATGCAATTTTCTCTCTGTTATCCTTGACTATTATGAGTGAATATTCAATAAGGACCTGTAGCATATACTTGATACAACACTGTGAAGCCATACTTGATAGTTACAGAGACCAAAAACCAAATTTTTGCTTTGATTCTAATAATTTAGAACAGAGGAAGTAAAATTTTTTTAAATCTGAAATTATGAAGAACTGTAAAAACTGGAAAAGCTTGCCCACAGCGGGCAGAGAGTTATTATAGGAGTTGAGGCATTTGCCTGCATGCAGCCGATCCCAGCTTGATCCCCAGCACCACATATGAACTCTTTGAGCAGGCAGTCAGGATTAAGCCCTGTTGGTGTGGCAGAAGACAAAAACAATCACTCCCCACAAATTGTTTCTACCTAACAGCTAAAATTATAAAGCAGTGCTTTAAATATAAGAGACTTCTATAAAAAGGATATTATTCACGATTTGAATAGTTTGGAAAAAAGAAACTAAAACTTTTTTGGTATTAAGGGGCTGAGATTTGGACATTCAGAAGCATGATGGAAAGAAGCCCCAGTTCAGAAAACAGGAGTCTCTTGTTTTCTTGCTCGTTTGACTTTGGTTGGGAGGCCACACCCAGGAATACACTCTGAGCAATGCCTGGTTCTGTGCTCAGGGATCATTCTTGATGTGCTCAGTGGACTGTATGTTTCACAGGATGGATCATACACACGCAAGGCTAGTGCTTTAACCTTAACCTCTGTTCTATCTATCTATCTATCTATCTATCTATCTATCTATCTATCTATCTATCCATCCATCCATCTATCTATCTTTTTCTGGTTCTGCTTTTTGATTGGGGCCACATCTAGTAGTTTGCATGCTTACTCCTGCCTTTGCACTCAGGAATCTCTTCAGGCAGGCTCAGGTACCATTTGGAATGTCTGGGATCAAACCTGGATTGGCCACATGCAAGCAAATGCCTTACCTGCTATACTATCACTCTGGCCCCTCTGGACTATCTTTTTAGTCCCATTCATTGATTTTCACATATTGAAAAATCATCAGGGAAGTGTCTTACTAAAAATAGTTACTTTATTTTCTGCTTTTCCTAGAATTCTATCTGATTTGCCTGAAGCTATGTGACAGTGCACGGTGATATTTTAGTCAGTGTTTCTTGACCTTGTGGAGGCATGTGGCTCTTTCTGGACATCCAGGATATTCAGAAGGGTAAGGGGTGAAAATTTTATAAATGGGGAGTCATGAGCAAGACCAGGGGACCAAATGGGAAGGCACAGTAGGGAAATGGGGTCACAGAGAAGTTGTGGTTGGATTAAGGTTGAGAAACACTATTCTAAGTTTCTAGAAAGGTTAAGAAAGTGGCAATGTGGCAGACAGTTGTCATTACTCCTTCCATTCCCTTTTCAGACTAGTGTGGTAATTGAACAGGATGGTATATCAATAGACAATTGCTTTTTAACCTAAAATGGCTAATGAGAATAGCAATGACTGGGTTGTTTCAATTCCTGGTTGCCTCATAGGTAGGGATTATTTCCAATTTTTCTTATAAAAAAATTAATACTAAATACTTAATTTTGTGTCAAATGCATAATTGTCACAAAATATATTTTGGTGGCTCTGATATCTTTTTTCTTTTTTTTCTTACGTACTTTCCTTAGGTGGACTCTTATCACCAATTCAAGTATCCCTGATGGTGCTCTGACTCGTGCAGATGCCAAACATGTCGGAGTAGAAGCTGAAACTGAAGTCAGAATTTACAAAGTTACAAATAAAGACATTGATCTGACAATGCCAGATCAAATTTCATAATCTAAACTCTATGCAAGAATGAGATAAAGCAAGAATGAGCACCCAATGAGCTAAGTGGGTACCAGCCAAAGAGACAGAGTGTTAAATTTTGCAGTTAAGCTCAAGTTTGTTGCTTGTAGGAGGTGATGACTGACTTAACATGGCACTAGCGGATTGTACTTTCCTCCCTCAGTTCATTGAACTGTATATCTCAAGTATTACTAATTCAGTCATTAACCATTAATAGCTTCCAAATAAATCTGGCTCAGTCCAATGAAACCTTCTTGTGTGGAAACAATAAATGAGAAAGAGATTACAGGTGCTGATACTTAGGCTGGCATTTCTCCCACTGCAGCCAGGAACATGGTCAGAACCCTCAGTTGAATAAAATAAGACACGCCAAAATCTTCATTAAACACTTGAACAGGGTCCAAATCTCTTTTGAGGAAACAAAATACTGTCAAGTCTCCACAGGTCAAAGCTGTGCCCACAAATTTCTAGTAACGGGACCACATTTTAATTACAAATCTTGCTGACTCAAATAGCATATTCTTTCAATCATGCTGCCCCAACATGTAGTCCAAGACTTTGAAATGACAAATACAATTTTCTGTTCCTATGAAATTATATCGAACCCTGGAGAAAACCTGATGATGTAGTTAGCATAAAGAGGCAAACAGAGAACATCATCCTATTCTGAAGAGAATCTTATGGATGAAAATAGCTAAAAAAATTGGAAAGAAAAAGGATGGAAAGGAGAGCAAAGGAATCAATCAGGAGCTTTTCCAATTTAAGATTAAGCATTATTTGTCTCCGTAGTGAAATTAAAAAGGGAATTTTAGGTTTGTTTTTACAATAATCCATTTATTCTTTCAAAATAAAAGGATGCCCAGCTATTCCATAACCTAAAGGTTTATGAGCAGAAACTTTAAATATATCATCTCTTTTTAGCTCCTAGTAGCCTTTCCAATACAAATTTAGTATATATAACAATTAAAAGCACCAGAACTATAGCTATATAATTTAAATATATTTAAAATATTTTCTGGTATTATCTTTTAGTTGAAAGAAGAGAATTTTAGATGTTTTGCAGAAGTATTTTGCTGTTCTGACTTGAAAACTGATTACCTTTCTTCAAATTTTGGAGTTGGAGAGACAGTACAGGGACTAAGCACTTACTTTGCATGAGCAGAGATTGACCCCTGTTCAATCCCAGCACCACATATCATACCCTGAGCACTGCTAGGAGTGATTCCTGAACATAGGTACCTAGAACTAAGCCCTGAGCACCACTAGTGTGGCTCCCAAACTATACCTATTTAGAATTATTTGAACAATCTTTTTCTTAATTTGGGTAAAGTTTCTGTTTTTCTTTTTCTTTTTTTTGCTTTTTGGGTCACACCTGGCAATGCACAGGGGTTACTCTCCTGGCTCTGCACTCAGGAATCACCCCTGGCAGTGCTCAGGGGACCATATGGGATGCTGGGAATTGAACCTGGGTTGGCCACGTGCAAGGCAAATGCCCTACCCTCTGTGCTATTGCTCCAGCCCCAAGAAAAGTTTCTTTTTATCTAAAGAGGACTATGTCTAAAAGCACCAGTGTGTATTCTGTCTAATGTCCACCAGTGATCACAAAACTATATTTTTTATTTAAATTATATTAAAGACGTAGACATATATTACCCCCTAATTTATGTTATAAAATTATACCAGTTGAAGCCAGGTATTTATAGGTCATAGATGAACATTTTTTCCCCTATTGACCAATGTTGATTTGGAAATTCATGCTGTTACAAAATGAAATTACACTTAAGTGCCCCAATATTCCTTAGATGATGTCACCAGGCCCTTTTCCTTGGTTTGTTATATACTCAGTGTCACCTTGCCACTTGCCTTTTTATCTTCTATTGGACCATTGCCAAGCTTTTAGTGTTACTTATTTCCCTAGAATGTTTCTTTTTCTTTTCTCTTTTTCTTTTGGTTTTGCTTCTTGGGTCACACACAGTGATGCTCAGGGGTTACTCCTGACTCTGCACTTAAGAATTATTCCTGGTGGTGGTGCTCAGGAAGATGCTGGGGAATCAAACCTGGGTCAGCTGTGTGCAAGGCACACGCCCTACCCAATGTACTATCACTATGACCTCAGCCCCCTCAGAATGTTTCTTATGTCCATACTTTCCTTTCTCAGTACCATCAATATGAATGGACCAAAAAAATTTTTGTTTTGTTTTGCCTTTGTTTTTAATTTGCCTTTCCAGTTCATTCTTTTCTCCAGTTTATTTCTTCCAATTCCCTTTCCTTCTTCACACTCTATTTTTCTATCTCTCTTTCAATTCCCAAAAATCCCAATGCTTAAATTTCCAGAAAAACATTAACTCTGCAGTCCAATGTCTCTAGCAGGTGTGTGAGAACACTCTAGAAACAGGTGTGATTAAGCTCTGCCATGAAATTGAAAAAAGACACAGAATGGAGACAAGATCTTATTGTCTTTTCATTTCCTCTGTTACTCCAGTGTTCTCCCTCATCAACTGGTGTTTCCTTTTACCTCTTAGCCTCATGTTCCCTTTGTTTTGTTCCCAGACTGAATCTGTACAAATGGTCTACTTCAAAAATATTGTGCCTTAATTCGAAAAGCAATATATTGAGTTGAACTCTTAGGTCAAACACAAGGTGTTCCTTTCATGATGGGCTGAGGATGTAGTTCCTTAGTAAGGTAGATCTTTGTATGAAAGAGTCCTGGGTTCAATCCTTGGCACCTCTACCACCATCACCATCAACAAAAGAACACAACTGAGTGCTTACTATGTTCCACACTGTGTTAAGCATCTTACTTTTACTATATAACTTAAGCATCTAACTTTTATTATATAACAGCACTTGACCATAAACATATCCGCATTTTATAGAGAAGAAAACTGAGGGGGAAAGAGCTAAGTCAATTGTTCCACACAGATTGTAAATGCTAGATGGGCCATTGTTCTGTTTCATTGAATCAGATGGATCACAATTTGAATCACACTGAGAAACACTTTTCAGCTCAGATATTGGCTCCTCCAACAGGGGGCTCTGTTGACATCACATTTAATCAGTGGTAATAATGACCACTAAATAGCAAAATTCTCTGTATTAGTACATAACTGTTTTGGCAGACTGTCTTCTCACGAGAAATAGCTAGCTTTAACTAGCTATTCTTTCCAAAAGGGCCATTTTATTTGTTTGTTATGTTTTTGCTTGGGGGTCACATCGGCAGTGCTCAGGGATTATTTTGCAGTATTTTTGTATTCTGTTCTGCACTAGGTTAGAAATACATCTGTGACAGTTCTAGAACACATGGAATACATGGATTGACACAGTGATAGAAGATTTTGTTTGCCTGTTTGTTTTGAGACCACACCATGCAGTACTGGGAGGTGGGTCATGCCCAGTAGTGCTACAGGACCACGTATTTCAGAGATGGAACCCAGGCCTCCCAAATTCAAAGCATGCGCTGCATCCATTGAACTATTTCTCCAGCCTAGAGGAAGATTTCTAAGCCTATTCTCAAACCCATTCCTTCTGACTCTGGATCTATTTAGAAAGCATATTATGATCGTGCCTCAGGGCATCAACTCAACTGCAAAAAAGTAAGTGAAGTGCTTTTGTCCAAATCTTTTTCACTAAATATAGATATTATATAGGAAAAAGAATGTGATAACACATGTAAGTCTCTAGACATCTTAAGTAAAAGTAATATCCCATACTCTATTCTTCTATTCATTTACTATATTCAGAAAACGTTTCCCTTCCCAGCATGAAGCTCTCAAGAGGAGAGAGAACACATGATTTGTAGGAGCCCCCTTTTTTTCTGGGCTGCATTTCTTGTAGATGAAAGTTACAGGCTAACGTTGCAGGAATTTCTGGATGCACTGCCAAGCACATCTGTTTACCGGGACATTCAATTCAGGGGAAGATTGATTATTGGCAGGTGAAGGTTAAGGGGGAGGCTTTAAAATGGCAGGAAGTCTATTCACAGGATTTGTTTTACTATAAAAAGGTGATTTTTTTGGTGCTTTCCTTAGTGATGGGATGTCAGTTTAAAGATAATATCCACAGGTGCACACTTGTAAATTAGCTTACTGATAAATGCTCACTGCATGCAATTTATCTTTTATTACTCTGATTTGAGTATACCTAATATCTTATAACAGTCTACTCTTCTGCTTGATTTCAAATTATTGAGTGTTATCTATGAGTTAGCTATAGTATCATGACACAAAAATTGGAAGGTAAATAAAACTCAGTAATTCACAGTTTTTGCTTTTTTTTTTTTTTAAAGGAATACGTATTATTGCTCAGAGAAATGGGGCTCCTAGAAGGGTATATTTTGGGTCTCTTTCATCAAAGGATGATGAAATGCAGGAGGATTTTTCTGAGTTCTTGAGACAAACTTATTTTGGGCCTTCTATGAACTCCATGAATTTTGCATATATTGGTAGCCCTAATTCCAGATGACAAAATAGCCATAAAACTAAGAAAAAAAACCTACTAGGTCAGGATTTCTGATAATTGTAGAAGCAGAACCACTTTCAACAGCCACTTGTAGCTGAACAGAAAATCTGGACATGGCCAACAAAAAGTTTTAAAAAAATAAAACTGAGGCAACAAAAGGAAACCCCCCCAAAAGAAGATAAGAATACTCCATTGTCAGAAACACAAATTGCTTAGGCGCACAAAATTCCGAGTCTCACAGTCATGCGGTGTATTGTGCTCTGTGCCAGTAACCCATCTACCTCACTGTTGAGATGCTCTCTGCTCCTCTGCTCTGACAACAGTATTGAGGCTTGTTCATGAGTTTATTTTCCAGATGAATTTTAGAATTTTTATTTTAAGTGTAACCAGAGCCATCTGGCCCCTTGCCAGTTCCCAGCCCTGCTCTCACAGTCCTCTAAAGTCGTGTTTGAAACTGATTAGGAGTGTATGAAGGATGCTGATTAATTTTGCAAGACGATCCTTTTCTTTTCCCTTTTTGGCTTTTTGGACACACCCAGAGGTGCTTAAGGGTTACTCCCAGGGGGTACTTGGGGGTTGCCCCTAGGGGTACTTGGGGGACCACCATGGAGCTGGAACTCAAACCTGAGACTCTACTTTTTCTCAAGGAAGTTTGTTTTTTCCACTTAGAAATACAGTGTGTCGAATTATTTCTGTCTTAGAGCTGATTGATATCAACCTCACTCACTAGAGATAAACAATCCATCTCAGTCCCTTGGATTCATAGTAAAGAAAATATAGAAATAGTTTTTTACAGGTTTAGAGCTGTGGAGGAAAAAAAAATCAGAGTGTAAGAAAATGGTTTACCTTTGAAAGTAAAGTGGAGAACTCCATTCCAAAAAAATCAATGGCAGTTTAACAACACTATTGTGTAGTGTACACAGACCACAGAGTCTGAGCCCAAAGTGAGGTAGAGTAGCAACAGCAGTTAAAGATGAAGCCAAGGAACTTAACAGAGATTGCACTTTTTTTTGAAAGTTCAATAGATTGTTTTTGCCAGGGAGGAGGACAAATCTTCAGAAATATCCTCTTGCTCTACTTCCTAGAAGAGTTCCTCTTCCTGGCCCGGGGCAGATGCAGGCCAGATGAGCAAGATTAAAGAAACTCTCCTTAGATCTAGCCAAGATCCAAAAAACTTGAACTTGAATGCCCCAGTAGCCAAGGACACGTGTGCTAGGTGGCAGCACATGCTTTTGTTAAGTAAGTTCTTGTGGGCTGCCCACCAGAGGCCACACTGTGTTTGATGGTGGACGCAAGGCTGGAATGAGACAAGAGCTCAAGCTGATCACTTTCAGCTTTTCTGTTAAACCTGAGTTGGAGGTGAAGGACTGCACAGGTCCCAGCCCTTGTTTGGTCTGAATCTTACTATCTCTATTACTTCTGGAAGCTTGACCTGACTCTCTCCAATGTTTTGTCAAGTTATTATTTCTTTCTAAATCGTGAGCCCAGAGAAGGCAGAGGAGCACATCAACCTTTGGCGAATGCAGTTCCCTGCTGGCATCCACTGCTCAGGCCCTTTGTTCCGCTAGCACTCCCACCCTTGCCTCTTTATTACCCTTTAATGCAGGACCCAGGACCTTCTCCTCCCTGCAAAATGCATTCAACTGTTAGCCATGGTCCCTACTCCTCTAACTCAGTGGCTCTAAATCTCTCAATGCCCCCCCCCAAAAAAAATAAAGGCCCCTTCTCAGCACCTCTACGTTGTACTGCCAACCCCCAATCTCCAGTTTCTCTCATCTTTTTCTTCTCCATCTCCCTTCCTGTGGTGCCAGAAAAAAAAAGAGGATCAAAGGAAAGCATACCAGAACTAGACAGAATGAATTGCCATTAAGTGGGATCAACACATGCACGAACGCAAGCGATCATTTATACATGCATCTACCAACCTTCTCGTTTTTTCACGAAGCTAGTGTTCCCCTTCTACTGTACTAGTTTGTTTAGGGTTTTGGGCCACAGCTTTGTGCTCCAGAGATCTCTTCTAGCAGGGCTCGAGAGTCCACCTCATGGGATGCCAAGGATAGAACCCAAGTCAGCCACTTACACGGCAAGCACCCTGCCTGCTGTGCTATCCCTCCAGCACACCTATCATTTCTGATTTACGGAAAAAAGAGCTGAAGCTTGGAACAGTTAAGTCAGTTCAAGGCCAATAATTAGTGAGCGGTTATCCCAAATTAAGAATCAGATATGTTTGAACCCAAATTCAATATTCTCCTGCCTCTAAAAATCATTTAAAAACTTTTATACAACTAAGGATCAGGAGAAAAGATATAATTTCTACTGTAATTAGAGAAACGGAAAGAGAGGGTAATATTCAAACTTAAATTTTGATGATTTCATATTCAGTCTGTGATATTTTCCCCAACTCTAGCTCCAGATATAGCCAATCATGTGTAATCATTTCCTCCTCTTTCCTCTTGGATGGAGGGGAGGCCAATAAACCATAAATTAGACCAGAAAGATAGTAGGGCTGGTAGCGCACTTGCCTTGCTTGCCCTCTAATCCTAGTTTGATCCCTGTCATCCCATATAGACCCAAGCACCACCAGCAGTGGTCCATTTGCACAAAGCCAGGAGTAAGCCAGGAACACTGCTGGATATGACCCCCAAAATGAGCCCTTGAAACAATAATAGCAAAACTGGTAAATAGCTCTAAAGTGAGGGCAAGTAGAGAGTCAAGTGCCCTGAATTTTTCTGAATTTTAGAATATTTCTGTGTTTTAGTCAACACACATTTATTAGTATTCTCTGTGGGCCATAAAAGTAGACCCAAAGAACACCCCACTTTACTTAAGGATTCAAAAGATTAAAAGTTAGAAACTGTATCACCTGTTACTCATCAATTTGCTCGTGCGGGCACCCAGTAACGTCTCTATTGTGAGACTTGTGGTTACTGTTTTTGGCATATTGAATACGCCATGGGGAGCTTACCAGGCTCTGCTGTGCAGGCGAGGTACTCTTGGTAGCTTGCTGGGCTCTCTGAGAGGGGTGGAGGAATCAAACCCAGGTTGGAAAATTAGAAAGCAGAACTAAAAAAATACCAAGGTAACTGTGCTGACTGTAAGTCATCTTAATAACTGTAGTTATTGATGTCAAATATAGTGTGCATATATCTATGCAGATAAATTCAAGGAAAAGAAAGCATCCTGGGAGACATGGTGAGTAGGGGAAGCTGCTTTGAGGAGACGGAACGTAAGCTATCTCTTTGAAGGCATGTATCTAGAAGTGACAAGCATGTTCTCAGCACAATACTGTTAACAATGAGTCTGAAGGAACCATGTCATATGATAACACCTGCTTAAATTTTCCAGAGAAGATGGGAAATTAGAGTAGTCAGGAGTAAAAGATGAGACCAGAAAGAGAGAGGCGTATAACTAGACTCTAGCTATCAGGAAGTTCCACTTTTGAATATTTTTGAATTCTATAGGGACCTATTGTCCAGGTGATTGTAAGGTAGGAACTAAGAGGGAGGTCAGCTCATTAAACTGAGAAATTCAAATTTCATCTTGCCCATAATCAGATCTCATGTCTCTGCTGAGGAGGTTGTGATGGAAGCTCAGACTGCAATGGTGCTCCACAAAGGAAAATGTACACAAGTTGACAGTTCAGCTATTGTAAGACCTCACAGGTGATAGCAGACGGGGCATGTAACGGAAGATGTTATAAAGGAAGGAATCACAGATTTTGGCTGGGCCACAACCGGCAGGGCTTACTCCTGGTGTTCTGAGCTCAGGGCTTATACCTAGTGTTCTATGCTCAGGGGTTACCCTTTCTGGTGCTTGGAGGACCATCTTTGGTGCTGGGGATCAAACTGGGATTTATTATGTGCAGGGAAAGTGCTATAATACTTGTGCTGTATCTAAGGCTCCGAGTCACAGAGTCTGATGACAGGTAAATTAAGGGGTTGGGGAGTGTTAGAAAAACAACAATAACAAAAAAATGGTAAAGAGGTAGATTGCCCTCTTGGAAATATTTTATACACACACACACACACATACACACAATACATCAGGACAAACGTTTTTTGCAAAATATTTTCTTTCAAGTACTTCTGTTTTCATGACTCTAACCTACAGTTAAAATTGACTGAGCATTGAATATAGATTTCATTTCATACATGAGCCTCTTTTTTTCTCAGAGTCACTAAGGATGATAAAAGTAATAATCTATTTAGAGTTAGCTCTTTAAAAAGCTAATCCCCTTAAATTTACTCCATGCTCTCCACACAAGGATATGGCCTAGGAGAAAAGGAACCAGATGTCCTGACCTGACCCAGGGGCTGGCCTCGTCCACATGGCAGCAGTTGGGGAAATCTCAGTCTGAGCGGCAGAAACCCTCCCTATGTCCTTGTAAAGAACAAACTGTTCAAAATTGAAAATACAAAGAACTGGGGCTGGGAAGATAGTACGGAGGTTAAGTCGCCTTGCACATGGCTGACCTAGGGCAATCCCTGGCCCCGTGTATGGTCCCCTGAGCCCCACCAGGAGTGATCCCTGAGTGCAAAACCAGGAGAAATCCCTGAGCACTGTTGAGCATGGCCCCCAAACCAAAAACCCAAGAAAAAATAAAACTATATAAACAACTAAGTCCCTAATGACTCGCACACAATCGGACATATAATCTAGAAAAGACATGCAAAGCACCACAGTTCTCACCTGCCTCTCCTATCATCATGGAAATGGCCACAACACTGCCCGAATTTTCTTGCATTTTCTGAAAAGCAGAGCAGAATCTCTGTAGTCCTCCTTTGAAGATAGTTCCCATTCATAATCTCCCAGGACCTTGGTAAATACCTGGATTGATGTGTTTTCCTTTACCACTCCACCATGAAAATGGATCTGGTGACTTTCACAAACCAAGCCTGCAGATGATTTCTCACCTCTAAGATTCCTCACCTTCCCACCTGCCTTGGTGGCAGGTCCTATGAAGAGTGCAAGGAGAATGCTCCCCCACAACAGAAATTATTCACATCCTGCCAGGGTTCTCCCATGTCCAGCCATGTTCACAGCTGTTAGAATACTGATGGGAACTTCATGTGTGTCAGTACAACTGCTGTCAGGAAGAAACCAAATGTCAAAGCGAGGTATGTAGAAGTCACCATAAATATGCCTCTGAATGTTTACCATCTGGAACAGTAGATTTAGATTTCAAGAAGAAACCAGGATTGCCCTGTGGGCACCGTCTTTTAGACAGACTCTTGAGTTTTTGCTAAGTAACTTCATATTGTTCTAGTTTTTTTTTTTTTTGAGGGGGGAGAAGAAAAGAGTCATCTTTGCCTTTTCAAGGTGTGAATTTATTTTTTCTCAATGCTTCTTTTCTTGCTGCCGCCTTGTCTGATTCTTTGTGCCATTGACTCTTGGGGAGTAGATATTGCAGTGAAAATCCCAGTCAGATGGCCCTTGGGCAGGGCACTGTATAAGAGATCTATGCTTGTGTGCTCCTGTGGCTACGAGTTGCCTTTGTTAGGTGTCATCACACTGCATATCAGGAAGGCAGAGTTTTACTTCCTCCTGAACGATTGCTACTCTAGTGACAAACTGCCATTGGTGGCCACCTCCAGCCCTGCTGCATGCTGCACGTAATGTCCTAATGCCTGCACAACATGAGGTACTTGTCTGCCTTTCTGTCATTACTATTTAAACCCAGCTCCATTGTAAAGCCGAAATGGAATGACAGGAATCCTAAAAGACCCAGGCTTATGAATGTAGTCCTATTTGGATTATATAATATCGGAGATTGGCTAATACCCAGTAGTAATAACTGCTTGGTTAATTTTGAGGGTTGCTTCTCATTGAAGATGAGATTAGAACCAGAAACTACTTTGAACAACAACTGAATACTATACATAGTCTTAACTTTGTGAAAAAGAGGATTCATCTAGCTACCCACCCCGCCCCCAAAATAACTGCTTGGGGAAAAAAAATGTAGGATTCAACTTGAAACATAATTTTAGAGACATCATTATGTAGTTG
This sequence comes from Sorex araneus, assembly GCF_027595985.1. Lineage (NCBI taxonomy): Eukaryota > Metazoa > Chordata > Mammalia > Eulipotyphla > Soricidae > Sorex > Sorex araneus. The sequence goes on from NC_073303.1 coordinate 78,129,333, forward strand.
AACACACACACACACACACACACAATCACAAAGCACTAGCCATAAACCCTATTATTCAACCAAAGAAGCAGCTCCGATTTCAGAATAGCTTGTACAGAGTATTATTCATAGAGTGTCTCACCTGCAAAGAGTGAGGACAGCATTGGGTTTCTATACCAAACGTGAATGTCCAATAGCAACATGAAGCCTTGAGCACAGGCATGTGAAAACTGGAGGATGTCTGCTACGTGCAAAAGTAACTCACTGACTCACAGACCTTATACAAAAATTGAAAAATGACTATTTTTTTCTTGATTCTTGTAAAAAAATAGCAGCGTGACAAGAAAGGTCATCCTTTTTTCTTTCTTTTTTTTTTTTAAGTGCCACAGATTAAACAAAGAATATGCAGTCCATTGTGACTTTCGGTCAGATTTAATTTTAGCGGTTGTTTTTGGCAGTGGTCATGTTGACGGCTACTCACATCTATGATGACAACTCATTTTATGTTGCTCAGGCACCGGATAACCATTAATTTCCAGTGACTAATTTATAATTAAAGTCTTTTTTGTAATGTTTGTTTATAATCCAGCCAGAAAAATCTATTGACATTTAATTAACACTTCAGATAGCCTGCATAAAACCTATAAATGTAGTGACTTTAATGATCTATTATAGAGATGCTATTTTAGTTTTCAATGACTTGTAAAACTTTCACAAACAGATCTGCAAATGAATTACCTCCATCTGCTCCCCTGCAGCTGCAAGAGAATTATGTTAAAGAGCATTTCCCTACTTCCTCCTTTTCTGCTTTTCTTTTAGCTCTATTTTGTTTTAAAGACAACCTATCAGCTATTACGAGGGCAGCTTTGTCTCTTAAGAAGTTTCCCCACTTTAGTGTCAGTCTCCAAAATTTTTCAAAAATACTTTCATCCATCATCCTTCAGACATAATCAGCACTGCAAAAATCAGTTACGAGAGTAATTTCATCTTGGTCAGCAACTCAGTGATAGAGCCTTACAAAGAATCTTTATAAATTGAGAAGTAAAATGCAACAGTTTGAAAGTGAAGTTTAATTTTGGAAGCTGCTGTAAATGCTTCCCTGCCTTATTCACCCTCTCTGAGCAATTCATAACTCCTGTTTTGAGTCCGAAATGAAGACATGAAAGGTATACACAGACAATTTCTTAGCTACACCTCCAAAGAGCTAGGCATGAGGAGTGTTAGTTCGCTAAAGACAGCCAAGCACCGGGCTATGTTCACTGTTATCTGTCAGCCGTACAATAGCTGCATTGATAGAACAGCAACAACTGCCTTTGACAAGTGTGCTGTGCTAGCATTCCATTCAAAACTATGCGTGTGTGTGTGTGCGCGCGAGCGTGCGTGTGTATGCGCATGTGTGCATGTGTGTGTGAGAGAGAGCAAGAGAGAGAGAGAGAGAGAGAGAGAGAGAGAGAGAGAGAGAGAGAGAGAGAGAGAGAGAGAGAGAGAGAGTCTTTCACTTTACCTGAAACAACTGCTTATCTTGTGGCTGCTGAAAATGAATTTCTCCTCTTCTCCCCAAAGCAAAGGAGCGCCCTTGCCTGCAACTCTCTTTTGGAGAAGACCACACAGCTCCAGCAAGGCAGGCTTCCTGCTCCTAATCCCCACTCGAACGTGATGACACACACTAACCCCAACCATCTGGTGAAACACGTCCTCAAGCACTCAGCACAGTGCTGTGTCAAGACTGGCTTCCCAATCCAATTGCTGGGGCTGGGTGTCTCTCACCGACGGGAGGCTGAGGGCAGGACTGAAACTGGAGGTCTGAGAACTCCCAGTCAAGTAACCTGAGATTTTCGGAGAGAAAGGACGGCTATAAAAAGAGAAGTGGGAGGTGCTAAAGAGAAGGTGGAGGGAATGAATTATCCCGGTGGCCAGTTGTGCGTTACTTTTCACAACTCCTTACGCTCCCTGGGGACAATTGGGATCCTCGTAGGATGCCCAGACACACACACACACACACACACACACACACACACACACACACACACACACACACACTTTTCCTGTCAACCTAAGGAGGGCAAATCTCAGGGAGTCACTACCCGCGCCGTACCCACACACCCCCGCCTCCCAGCCCCAAAGATAAAAGATTCCTCTTGACTTACCGATTAAGTGTTAACGCAGGAGTAGTTGGCACTGAAATGTGACATCTACATTTTGAAATCTAAACTCCTACCTTCCTTTGATTAGATCCTGGCTGCCTCCAACATTCCTGGGAGGTGGAGGGTGGGGGCGCAGCCCGGAGCAGAAACTTCTCTATTCCTGCATACAGCTCTTCACTGTTTGCCACAGGCTGAACTTGAGAAACAGTCAATGAGAATCATTTTCGTTTCTACTCATGTAAAATCGCACGCGCTCCCCATAGATAAAGGTGGCTTTTTTAATCACTTGCTGCTTTCACAGACATCTCTTTGTAAAAGCACTTGGTACCAGAGGGCTGCACTCTGTCATTGATTATTTTTATTGGCTTCTGGTTAATTGCACTTATAATGTCCATATAACTCAAGCAGCTCATTAACAATTTTGCTTTGAAACATTTTCAATTTTTGGCCATTTCAATACCTCCTTAGATACTTAAAAAAAAAAATTTCTCCCACTGCTCTACAGAACTAATTAATTTGATAGCAGTCTGAACCAGAAAATCGTTATAGTTGTTACAATGCTTTAAGATCTGAAAATAAATTAATTGCTTTAAAAAAATCATACTGTCAAAAAATTTCTTTCAGGATATTAAAAGAATATTATTTCAGGATATTAAAAGATCATCTGAAAGAGAAAAATAGGAATTTGAAGTATTATTGATTTTCCGACACTTTGTGGGAAGACAACATTTAAAATTTTGCACCTTTGAATCTCCAATATTTAAAATTTTGCACCTTTGAATTTTTTTGAACTAGGTGGGGGCTAGATGGTTGGGGCTGAAACCACAGGGACCCAAATTTCAAACCTGCCTGAAACATTAAAATCAATTCTATAAATAGGTATCAAATCCTTGCAATGTCAGAATTAGACATGTATTTTAATATCTAGCAAAATTAATTTGACTAGCCTGTTTTTTAAGAATTCTCTGTGTGATAGTATACTGAGTCTTAAAAATTACACCTAGTGCAATTTTCTGAAGCATGGGATTAGAGAACTATAATTTTCAGTGATTGTTTTTTTTTCTATCACTGGGTTGTAGAGAAAAACAACCAAAGAATTACAGGTTGAATTCCTGATTCATGTGCTCAGTTTCTTTCCAGAAGTGACTAAGAGGTGTCTGTTTCACCATATAGAATGAATTCACTAAACCACTACCCCTAATCAGTTAAATCCAGATACAATATCAACACAGAAACATTCTGAAATGGCAAGTGGTATCATGAGGCCAAAACTGCCCTGGGGCACCACAAAATGTTTCATGGTGCCAATAATTGCAAGGCAATTTTTTTCATTAATTTTTTTTTCTTAATCCAACCAGACTCATGTCTAGAACTCTGGATTACTTCAACTCCATAGATTCTGAAGACCTTGGAGACATTCTTAAGGAGATTTGCCTTTTCTTAAACTGTGAATTGAGTTGTAGTGACTGAAGAAACTGTAAAGGTGTTGAACCAAGTTTTAGCAACTCTGTGCCCATAAAGAATGTTTTCCAAGACATTTCCCTAGTGGTCCGGCTCTGCCTCATATTATTGCTGAAAGAGCTTAGAACACAAACATTTTTTATTCTATTCTTAATTGTAAATCTTTCCATTGAATTTCAGTCTCTGCTTCTCCTTTATGGACTGCTGCAGCTATGTGTGAGACATCATTCTTGCTTTAAAATGAAAAATACAAGTAGAGTATGAGCGCCTGCTTCTTTGCTCTGATCTTAATCCTTGCTCTGGGCAGTGTCTGTAAACATTACCTTCCCAAAGTATTGTAAAGTGAGTCCACAAAGACATATTTTTTGCTTATGTCCTGAGATGCTTTTGTTGGAGAAAATCAGCTCAAACACAGACCTGAAACAAGTCTGGGGGATAGGGTCCCAGCTCCCCTCCCTGGAACCAGCTTTAGTGCTCAGCAGAATATCAGCTGGGACGTTAAGAGATTTTCCATTACCTCCCTTTCTTACTCCTTCCCATCTGCAAACAGTTTATTTTTTAGGTGGCGGGGGTGGGGCATAGTGAAACTGATTCTGTCTTGAAAGATCTTAACCCCAAATACAGCACATTTGAAAAAAAAATGACGTTCAGCGTCTAAATGGAATGTTGATCAGAACGAGGCTGTGTGCAGACGGAAGAGCTTCATTCTAGGAATTAAGGAAAGGCACTCCTAAAATGAAAGATTAATTGTAGGTAAGGGTGATATTGAAAAATAGCCCCTCCTATTTGTTCCCACAGTTAAAATGTCCTTTTACTTATTAGCTCCAATTAGTTTCCATGGTAACCGACCAGCCCTTGTAAACCCGCACTCTGAGCTTCACTCATCTTTGTCTAGACTTGAGCTCACCACCCTTCCTCTTCCACAGATGGCAGTTTTGCTGGCTCTATATCGATATCTCTGTCCATATCTTCCGTGCTTACACAACTGGCACCTAAGTACCCACGTCGACTTTATTGTGGGCACAATGGTGGCCAAGAGAGAATGCGAGTAGCATATAATCCTCCAGTTACAACACAGGCATCTGTGGCCACACTAATTTTTTCCCCCCTCTTGGTTATTGTTTCTTCCAGCTTTGTTCTATTATCAGCTGTTGGCTGCTCGTAATTTCTTTTCAGGGAAGCCAATACAGTATAATAAAAACCTCATTAAACAGAAACACCTATCAGCCTAGGAGAAAGCCCTAAACTACTCCTTTTTGTTTAAAGAACCATTAAAGTGAAAAAGAAAAGCCACTTGTTTGTCATGCTTGAAAAAAACAGAACAAAGCCAACATAAAGGTTTGCCAAACCAGGGGGCTCATATGAAGATTTAATGCACTTAAGACACCACTTTCCCCTGGTGCTGACAGTTGGCCAAGAATCCCAACTTGAGCTCAACAAACAAATAATCTTGGAGGCTGATGGTCTCACCCCAGGCTCCTGGTGGGGAGGAAGGAGTTGGAGATCTTTGGGGTTCTAGCTGTCACGGGCTCCTCTGGAACACAGGACAGTGGACAGGTGATGGTACAGGAAATAGGTGCAACAACAGAATTCAATGGAGAGTGGGGGAGAACAAATCCTTGAAATTGTGAGAACTCAGCGAGCTATGGGCTCTCATAATTTGTGCTGAGCTGAAATTTTTGGACACCACTCAAATTTCATTCAGTGTTATTTTGAGGCAAACCGTTCTTTCTTATAAGAATTGAGAAGATGCCAACAGTTAAGAAGCCAATATTTTATGATGGTTATACTTAATCTTGGAAAGAATGAGGCATATAGTAGAATAAGATTTCTTCTTTTCATAACATCTCCATTTACCAACATTCCTTTTGATACACAAATAATGAGTGAAAAGAACATGGGCCCAATTCTGATAACCTGTTTTTATCATTGAAATAGTAATGGAAGTTGGCTTCTGAGGTCAACTGTGATCTAAGCATGGGGTGGCGGAAATATACTGGTTGCGAGTATTTTATACCAATGATAGGATATGATTGCCCCCTATAGCCATGCCACCAGACTCTGTGCCAGGCTGTCTTCACTTCAGAGGGGGACGGTTGAGAACCCTTCCCGCCCCAAGGGACCCAGCCCTGGCAGCAGACCTCCACTACCCAACAGCCGCCACGCTCTAGGCAGCTTTCTGGATGCTCTGGCCAAGCCTCACGCATGAGTGAACATATTCCTGGACACATCATAAGACACTCCCTACCCATTTTCCAGAATTACCACATCATCCATGTTTGATGCAGTTTAGACAGTTGGCAATAAATCATAGAGTAATAAGTATACATATATACATATATTTTATATGCCAAGAACAGTAACGGTAGGTCTCATACCCCTGACCCTGAAAGAGACTCCAGTCATTGGGAAAGACGAGTAAGAAGAGGCTGCTACAATCTCAGGGCTGAGAGGAATAGAGACATTACTGGTCCCTGCCTGAGTAAATCGACAAACAATGGGATGACAGTGATACAGTGATACAGTGTGATAGGATATGATACTCTGTAAAATTCTCCAAACAGGTGATTTTTCTTTGATGGTAGAATTCACTTACCTTTTTTTTTTCTATAACAAATGAAAAATTCATGTAAAGCTCAATGATGTTACAGATATGTGGAATAACTCACCCATTGATGTTTATGTCATTAAAATATCTGTAATGCATAACACATCTTATAAATTTGGGGCAGTCATTATTTCTCAATTATTTAAGGCTATATGAAATATTTATTTTCTTACTATCTTTCATTGAAACCTTACTGCCTTGAATCACATTGAGTCAAATCCTTCTGAAGAAGGGGGGGGAAAGGTTCACTGTTTGGCAGGGAGTGTTTTTCCAGAATGATGCTCTTGGGGTCCTGGAGCCCTTCCCGGTGATGGTTTGGGTAGTTCAGTGCAGAGACTGGAAACAGCAATGCTGGTCAGGCCCTGCTACGGCTGGGTTTTCCCAAGGACCACTGGCAGTGTTGGGGGGGTGCCTCCAGGTTCAGTGTCATACCATGTGGTGCTCAGGACCCTACAGAACTGTACCCCATAATGTTCTGTGGACCATGTGGTGCCAGGGATCAACCCACTGTCAGTGGTATACAAGTGAGGCACCTTACCTGTATGATCTCATCAGCCAAAGAGTGATTCATTTTTCTTTTGTAGTCAGGATTGAACTCGGGGTGCACACATGCTCAGCAAGTGCTTTACCATTCAGCTGCCTCCTACCCCCTATAATTGCTTATTAAATGAAATCACATGTTAGCTATGCAAGAGTCAGTGGTCTTGCACACATGTTTTCTGTGACTTGCATAGATATATGAGAGATGACATTGGAACAAGTGGGACCCTGGCACCAGGCAAACGGTCATATCTCTGAAATGAAGTTTCCTTTTCAAAGCATGTGTCCAAAGATGTTGAAAAGAGCTGACCAGCTGTGCTGTAATTTTGAAATGACAAGGTGGGTGCTAAACTCAGGACAAAACAGTGGCATCCCTCTAGAGGATTAGTTATTTAGATTTTGGGCACCGTACATGGAGGTGCTCAGGAGTTATTCCTGACTCTGTGTTCAGGAGTGACCTCTGGTAGTGCAGAGTAATGAAACAAGGTCACGGCGGAAGTGGCTACACACAATGCAAATATCTTACCTCTTGTGCTATCTCTCCAGCTGAAAATCCCATCCTGGCCACTGAGGTAATTTAATAAAAGATGCTGGTTTTAAGAGAATATGGCAAACAGCAAAAACAATCCTGAATCTGTTTAAATCCCTATTTGTGAAAATCACTGCTTGTTCAAGGGGCTTTGGGTAGGAGTTTTCATTTAAACAGATAATTAAATTATGAGACATAAGAAAGTATAAATATCAAATAAGAGGGAAATGTGAATTGCAGGAGTAAATTGAGGTTTCATTGGACCCACTTGAAGGTAGAAAATAATTGAGAGGAAGAGGATCCAAAAGCTAGTGGTTCAGATCGCTTGTGTCTATAATATGTACTTTCCTCAGGAAAGGTAACATAGTGTGAATAAAAGCAGAAAACTACATGCAGGGGTGGGCATCATGTTTAGGGATTATCAGAGAATTTTGCTCTTGAAAGGAATAATAGACAAAATAAGACCCCCCCTTATTGGACAGAAAAGAAAAGTAAAGCTCAGGCGAGCTGTCCCCATCGGAGGAACTGTAAATTCGTGATGAGGTTCAGTCTATTAGAGCTGATATTTTTCTCTCATAAGCAAAATTGCACTTTTATTGGACACAAAATTAAGAACTGCAGATTCTCTTAAACTAGAGTAATGAAGTTTGGTTACAGAATTTGCGAAGTTCTACAAATTCAAAGGCACAAATACCTTTAGTTACACAGTAATTTTCTTTTTTTGGTTGTTTTGGGGCCACATTGGGTGGTGTACAGAGATTACTCATGGTTCTGTTTTGATTACTCATGGTCACTACTGGAGGCTCGGGGGACCATATGTAGTGGCAGGGACCAAACTTGGGTCATCCATGTATGTGCAAGTTGAGTTAGTTGTTAATTGTGGAACTTGGGAGGCTTTCAAGGTCATTCCAATTAGTGCTGGGAGGACAGCTTAGTGACCAGGATTAGATCCAGGACCTAACACAGACAAGGCATGTACTCGACTACTTGATCCACATACCCTGTCTAAGAGCGGATTCTTAAACAACAAAGCTCAGGTTTTCTGAGGAAATTAAGTAGCTCGCTGGAAGGCCCTTACCTTGTGGGTAAATAGCAGACCTGCTGAGTACATAGCTATTCAAAAGCCAAGTGGAGTCCTTGCCCTGCTTCTCTTTCTCACTTTAGGGAAGGTGATATGGCTTTAGTACTCAACGCTACTGGGAAGTAAGTACTTGTTTAAAAGTCTCTGAGTAACAGATGGAAAACAGCTGTGAACTCATACTTATTATTATTACAGCCTTTACCAGAAACCAGAGCTTACAGATGTTAATAAAAAATATTTCATTCCTATGAATATACAGTTTTTTAAATGAGCAGCAATCTTTGATTGCTTGCTTAATAGACCAGTGTAATTTCTGCAAGCTAAATATAAGTTCGGATTTTGTTTGGTTCTTTTAGAAGGAGCTTCAAGAAATCGATGTTGTAAATCTCTTCTTATGCAGACTTTCTTAGTCATCACACAACTAGATTATGCAAAACTCGCCACTGCTTAAAATAGAAAATACTGCTTCTTTTTCTCTTGATCATTGTAAAATGTAGTTTGCTTATTATTTTGACAACCACGATTTCTTTTACATCAGCTAAGTTTCCTGGGAAGACTGTTGAAAGAGCTGTCACAATATTTTTGCAGTTGATTTTAAAGTCAGATTGTAGAGTATTTTCCAAGGATCCTCTTTTTAAGAAATAGGACATTCTTAAACTAGTGTTAACTCTTTCTTATGCTAAGTAGCTTTTTCAAGTCCATTTAACAGAAAGCTTCAATTCCAAGTGTAAATATGTCAGAAGTTAAGGTTGACCTTGTTTATTTCCACTTTGCATTAATGCACATTTCTAATGAAGGTTAACTGCTTCTAGTGCCATCCACTATAATACTAAAGTCAAAGCTCCAAAACAATACAGTTGAGAGGTTGAGGATCTTGATCCTAATTTGTTGAAAATCAAATCAAATTTTAAAATTCTCTTGAAGATACTTTTTTCATTTTATTTTTTTATTTTTTCTTGCTAAATAAAACTTTGTAGACACAGACACATCTTTTTTTAGACACATCTTTTTATTTAAAAATATCATTGTCTAACCACATGCAAAAAATGGGTTTAGACCTTGACCTGACACCATGCACAAAAGTCAGATCAAAATGGATTAAAGACCTCAACATTAGACCACAAACCATAAGGTACACTGAAGACAAGGTCGGCGAAACCCTCCACGATATTGAAGATAAAGGTATCTTCAAAGGTGACACGGAACTAAGCAATCTAGTAAAAACAGAGATCAACAAATGGGACTACATTAAACTAAAAAGCTTCTGCACCCCAAAAGATACAGTGACCAGAATACAAAGACTATCCACAGAATGGGAAAGGATATTTACACAATACCCATCAGATAAGGGGTTGATATCAATGGTATATAAAGCACTGGTTGAGCTCTACAAGAAGAAAACATCCAACCCCATCAAAAAATGGGGCAAAGAAATGAACAGAAACTTTACCAAGGAAGAAATACGAATGGCCAAAAGGCACATGAAAAAGTGCTCTACATCACTAATCATCAGAGAGATGCAGATCAAAACAACCATGAGAGGGGCTGGAGTGATAGCACAGCGGGTAGGGCGTTTGCCTTGCACGCGGCCGACCCAGGTTCGAATCCCAGCATCCCATATGGTCCCCTGAGCACCGCCAGGGTGATTCCTGAGTGCATGAGCCAGGAGTGACCCCTGTGCATCGCCGGGTGTGACCCAAAAAGCAAAAAAAAAAAAAAAAAAAAAAAAAAAAAAAAAAAACAACCATGAGATACCACCTCACACCACAGAGACTAGCACACATCCAAAAGAACAAAAGCAACCGCTGTTGGAGAGGATGTGGGGAGAAAGGGACCCTTCTTCACTGCTGATGGGAATGCCGACTGGTTCAGCCCTTCTGGAAAACAATTTGGACGACTCTCAAAAAATTAGATATTGAATTCCCATTTGACCCAGCAATACCACTGCTGGGAATATATCCCAGAGAGGCAAAAAAGTACAATCGAAACAACATCTGCACATGTATGTTCATCGCAGCACTGTTTACAATAGCCAGAATCTGGAAAAAACCCGAATGCCCCAGAACGGATGACTGGTTGAGGAAACTTTGGTACATCTATACAATGGAATTCTATGCAGCTGTTAGAAAAAAGGAGGTCAAGAATTTTGTAGTTAAGTGGATGGGCATGAAAAGTTTCATGCTGAGTGAAATGAGTCAGAAAGAGAGAGACAGACATAGAAAGATTGCACTCATCTATGGTATATAGAATAACAGAGTGGGAGACTAACACCCAAGAACTGTAGAAATAAGTACCAGGAGGTTGACTCCATGGCTTCGAGGCTGGCCTCACGTTCCGGGGAAAGGTCAACTCAGAGAAGCGATCACCAACTACATTGTAGTTGAAGGCCATGTGGGGGAAGGGAGTTGCGGGCTGAATGAGGGCTAGAGACTGAGCACAGCGGCCACTCAACACCTTTATTGCAAACCACAACAGCTAATTAGAGAGAGAAAACAGAAGGGAATGCCTTGCCACAGTGGCAGGGTGGGGTGGGGGGGAGATGGGATTGGGGAGGGTGGGAGGGACACTGGGTTTACGGGTGGTGGAGAATGGGCACTGGTGAAGGGATGGGTTCCCAAACTTTGTATGAGGGAAGTATAAGCACAAAAGTGTATAAATCTGTAACTGTACCCTCACGGTGATTCTCTAATTAAAAATAAATAAATTTAAAAAAAAAAAGAATGTAAATAAAAGTGAAGGAGCGAGGTAAAAAAAAAATATATCATTGTCTAGAATTCTTTGTCCTCTTGACCATCCCATTAAAAGGTTGCTTCTACTTCCAAATCTATCACAATAAAAATAACAATAGCTAATTATCATGAACATGCCCTATCAGTGGGATTTTAAATGTTTTCATCTAGGTTAAGCTCACCATCTTAGAAAAACTGGAGCAATAATACAGAGGGTAAGACTCTTACCTTACACAGGGATGAACTAGATTCAATTCCCATGACCTACAAGGTCCTCCAAGCCCTGCTAGGAGTGATCCCAGAATGCAGTGCTAGGAGTAAACCCTGAGCATTGCAGGGTACGGCTCAAAAACAAATTAAAAAAAATCCCATCATGCTTCTCTGAGGAAGTTAACTATTATTTATATATTACATGCAACAGGTTTAGAAATACGAAGTACTCAACTGTGTAAAACATCCAATAAGACTGAGTTCCTGGGGCCAGAGAGTATAGGAGTAAGGTGCCTGCCTTGCATGCATCCAATCCTGTCTCAGTCCCCAGTATCATATATAGTTTTTCAAATATCCCTTGAGCAAAGTACAAGGAATAGATTTTGTGAATTGCTGGGTGTGGTCCAAGTCCCTCTCCCTGCCCAATGTCCTCCTTTCCCCCGTATGTCCCCTCATCCCTACCACACACACACACACACACACACACACACCGAAATTAAAAAAGCAGATCCTGGATTTGTATTTCTCCCTTTAGACCTTTAGAGTTTACATCACTAGTGAGTTTGTCCCTGTGAGCTCCTTTCACGTCTTTAAGTCTCTTTATCTTGATGAGCCTAATAGTCAAGTGCATTTTAAGAAATATAATAAATATTCCCATGGAAAGCATTAAAATCCATTCTCATTCTTAATTATTTCAAACATCTTTGGTTTATCCCAGGGGAAATTTAATTGCAATATATTACAATACTTTCTCAAGACAATGCCATGCATAATTTCCTAGTGCTTCATATGAATGAGAAGTGAGTTCTAATCCCCCCCAAAGATGTTTGATAAGGGGGCTGGGAGCGATAGCACAGGGGGTATGGAGTTTGCCTTGCACACGGCCGACCCGGGTTCGAATCCCAGCATCCCATATGGTCCCCTGAGCACCGCCAGGAGTAATTCTTGAGTGTAGAACCAGGAGTAACCCCTGTACATCACCGGGTGTGACCCAAAAAGCAAAAAAAAAAAAAAGTGTTTGATGAGAGTTTTAATTGCCATGAATTCAGTCATAAGATTAGAAATTAGAGTTTTCAGTAGCCAAAGGATAAATGTAAAAAGTTTGAGACTTTCAAAAGATTCTATGTTTATAATTCCCTCCCCTGAAAAAGTTTCTAAATAGTTTATCAAAATGCTTACTGAAACAGAAAATTTTATATGGTATGCTATCCTACACTTCTCTCCTGCACCCCCCCTCTCACCTTCCCCCTCCCCCCCCTGCAGTCTAAGTCACTTAGGAAATTGAGTGGACTTGCTTACTGGTAATATAAATCTCCTAAGTAAACTATTTTACTACTGGGGCAGGGGGGAGTCCATTGTTGACTTTATTTATTGTTTCAAAGTTTAGTTTTTTAGTTTTTGTTTTTTTTAGTTCCCTTAGAGAAAATACATCTAAGACATGATTATCAAATCAGTTTAACGGGTTTTAGGAACTTTTATTTTAACATTTGACAATTAAGTCAATATTTTTTCTGTACTTAGTAGAATAAATTTAAGGTACTTCTTTACAGGAGTAATTTAAAATTAAAGAGGAATACCTAAATTCAAGAAAACCTTGCTTTTAGAGGATATGCAATCTATAGGATGGCTAGAAAAACAATGAAATAGAAAACAATGAAAAACAATGAAAAACAATGTTTTGACTCTACCTATGCTATTTATGCTCTACACAAATGAACTCAGTATAATATCAACCTCAAAACATTAAATCTTGGGGCTGGAGTGATAGCACAGCCTGTAGGGCGTTTGTCTTGCACATGGTCTACCTGGGTTCGATTCCCAGCATCCTATATGGTCCCCTAAGCACCGCCATTAAAAGTTGAATCTTTTAGGAAAGTGGAAGAAGATTTTTTAAATAAACTAATGTAGAAAACACTTTAAAATTTACTCAATGTCTCCTCTTTTTTAGAAGTGTACAATCTAAGCTTCCTAACTTGAATATTCTGAGAGTCATTGTGAAAAATCTTAGAATTATATACCACCAAGAGTTATAAATTGGAAATTTAGGAGAATGAAGGCTAACTGAATTACATATTTGAAAGTTAGCTAATTAAAAAGCAGCTGATTTAACAGGTGGTTAAAACCATCATGACCACCACAAACATCTACCTCTGCTTTCTAGACATTTGCCAACTCATGATGAAGATTTTGAAGTTGCTGGGAATGCTGTCATGTGAGGAATGGAAAGAAAGACAGAAAAAGTGGTAGGAAGCTATGAAATAAAATCTTATTGTAAAGGCAATTCCAAAACATTGCCTTTTGACATTTTCACTAAATTAGGAAGTGACTTCCTCATTACCGCACATGTAGTGGTATTAGAGATTATTGACTTTATACAAAAAACAGTAGTCCACTAACAAAATGGGGGTAAATTTAGAAATTCAACAAAGAGGAGTTTGGCTAGTGTCATTTCATGATGGGTCTCTAATATGCTTATTCAGATCCAAGGTCAACCCACCTTCAGAAGGGCTATGGATAAAAGAGGTCTCTTCCTTCTTCTGAGGAAGGAAAATGAAATCAGAGGTGCAAGACATGTTAGGTCTTGTGGTTTGATGATCTCACGTGAGAGAATGCTCACTTCTAGTTTCCAGATCTAATCAAATTGGGCTGCTGTACACAAACTTACACACAATCACTTCGATTTCCATCATCCTAGAAAAAGTACAGGAGTAACTTACTAGAAAAGAGGGGCTTTATCAGCAATGTAACAACTTAAATTGGAAAAAATGTTTACTAGTACGGACTGGAAAAACGCTTCAAAGAGGAGTAGGGATGTTTGGTTTTATGCCCAGCAGAGAGAGTTTCATAGCAGCTTATACATATTCTAGTAGCTTTTCAGGAAATACATACATATTCATGAGGGAGAATAGTGATTATGTACAATCGAAGAACATTACAATGAACATACATTGCACGTTCAGAAAAGGGGGGAGAAACATCAGTGGGGGGGGTGTGGTAGTGAAGAGCAAGGAGGCTAGAGGTTGAGAATGACTCTACCCGGTAGTCTCCACTGGCCAGTACTGTTCCATCAGGGATTTGGAGGCCTTATCAGTATTAAAGTTCTGCCTTGGCTCAAGCAGAGTTGATAGAGGGCAATGGAACAGCTTCTTCCAGAGAAAAGTTGTTACCTTAAAGCTACAAGACTTAGTCCAATTTATCTGGACGTTTCCTAACCCCAAAAGGTCCTCCTGAAATATTTTTAGGAGATGAGGTAAGATAAAGGGTGAAGTGCAAAAATCTTATGTCAGGTCTGACTACATTCATAACACTGTGTCATCAGAGAAAAATGTTTCCTTAACTGTCCAGATATCAAGAATCCAATGTGAGTTAAATAGTGAATGTTTACTGTTTTGTTTTTGACCCTAAAACCAATCAATCAATAAATAAACATATAAAATAACATGAGACCACAGGACCAAAGAGATAACACAAGGCTAAGGCATTTGCCCTGCACATAACCAACCCCGGTTTGATCCCTGGCTCTAGGAGTGATTCCTGAGCACAGAACCAGAAATTAGCCCTGAGCACAGCTGAGTGTGGCCCTAATACCAAAATTAAAGTGAGAAGGTAGGGCCAGAGAGATAATAGAGAGATTAAAGCATTTGCTTCGCATGTGGTGGATTCTGATTGATTCCTGGCACCCTGACCACTTCTGAGAGTTACCACTAAGCTAAGAGTCATGATTAACCTTCCGCTGCCCCCACCTCCCCACCTCTCTCACCATTCCACCAACACTGCCAGGTGTGGTCAAATCCTTATTCCTGCAAAATAAGTCAAAACAGACTGTTATGACTCAATACCACCTTGTGCTACCTATGAAAAGTGCTATATATTTATATTAGGAGCTGTGTGTTCATAACCCACAAATCCAGAATGCAATGTAATTGTGCCTTTCATAGGCTGATTATAAGAGTAATCAAAAATAGTCATAACAAGTATGCAACCGAGGCTTGGCAGAAGCAGGGTACATGTTTTAATGGAATGACAAACATCTTTTTTTAATTCTTTCAGAATACTTCAGAGTCTGTAAATGTAATCAAATTTGGAGATACTATCAAAAGTCTGATTTTGAGTCTCTTTGTAGATGCCCAGTTCAGAATAAGGGCATATGCAGGGAAGAAAAGGATGTATGTAAGTGTCAGATGGAAAGAAAGGCTAGGGGAATAGGTTTATGAGACAGGAACGGACAGGGAAAAGGGAGAGAAAGAAAGAGAAACAGAGATTAGAGTTTAAATGTCCACTATCTGAAGAAGTTTTAGAATACAACTGCATCATAGTGATCTCAATATCTGAACTAACATGCAGGGAAGGAAACTTTTAGTACAGAACTTTGGGTTTGACTTAGCAGTCCAAGATGTTTAGAGATAAATGTTGCAGCTGAGAAAACAGAAAGTCATGCAGTATTTGTAACATGGGTTGACAAACAGGGGCTTTCTTCTCTCTGTCATGATTTTAATGAACTTTTTAAAATATTGCAGATAAGGTAGGAGGACCAGGGACTTTTATACAGACTGATGCAATGTTCCTAAATAGAATTTTATTGGTGGGTGGGAGGTGAGGTTATGCCCAGCAGTGCTTAGGTAATATGGTGTCAGGGATTGAAAGCTTTGGGCCCCCTTATGTACTCCTTGCCCCCCCCCTCACCTTCCCTCACCCACCACCGCAGCCGCCACTGCCGCCGCCTCAGCTGTAGCCTCTGAACATGATTTTGCCATGGGAACTGCAAGCACTGTTCTCCAGTAAGCCTGATTCCAGGAGTTGGGAGTGAGGTCTAATGTTAAAATACTGGCATGTGTCCAGATCAAATGTACGTTCTTGTCGTCTTTCTACAGAAATTCTATTTATCTTGGAAACTTCTACTTAGATGTCACCTCTGAGAACATTTTCTTCTTTTATAGACAAAGACAATCATTTGCTTTATGACTTACCTGCTTCAGTCAAATTCTGTAACATGTTCAATGAGGCAGTAACAGAATGATTTGCAGGCTCAATGTCTCTTGCAGTGAAACAGTGAGCTTTCGACAGAGCTTAGTCTTTTGGGCTCAGCGTGTCTGAAAATGAAGAACCATGATATTCACATTGAGACGGGTTCTCCAAGAGTCATGAGATCAAAAGGGTGGCAGTCCCTTGACAGATATCTCACTTCTAGGATTGGCAAGAACAGAGTTTTCAGAAGGCAGGGGCATTGTGGATAATGTTACAGCTTTGATATTTTTCAGATGTATCAGGGGCACTGCCTTATTCAGGAGGAATTGATGCCAGGCAAAATCAGAGGGGAAACAGGCACTAATTTGGGAGACAGGAAATCATTGTGGAATTTCAGTTCTGCTACACATTTTTTTGAGAAATCTTGAATGAGTTGTGGTGCATACCTAGAGCTGTTTCTCCCATCATCATGAAATTCTGGGAATTGAACTTAGTTTCTTGTGAGCATGCACCCGTATTCTTTGAACTATCTCCTCAGTCCTTAAGACCTGTTTTAAAGTTTACCGATAGCCCTTAGGCCCTCTAAGACCTTGTTGGAGGTCTGGTTGGCCATGTCCTACCAAAATGCAGTCCCATATTTCCCCAAAATAATCCCGGGGGCCTTCACTTTGGGCCAAATTCCATATTTCCTTTTTCTGACGAAGGAATAGCAGCAAAGTAGTAGTAGTAGTACCTGGATTAGGAGTCTTCACGCTCTTAAGCTCCCTGCTGTGTGATTTTTCTTTTTCTTTCATAGTCAGTGATGTTCAGGAGTTATTCCTAGCTTTGTGCTTAGAAGCACACCCTGGCAATGCTTGGGGGCACTCTATGTGGTGCTGGGGATCAAGCTTAGGTTGGCTACATGCAAGGCAAACACCATAATCCCTGTCCTATCTAGTTCATTATGCTGTGTGATTATATGGGATTTACCTGTTCGGTCCTTTCACAAAGCTGACACTAGCACTGTGATCTATGTTTGGAAAGGGCAGCTTTTGATCTTGAAATACAGCCTTGGTTGCTTCTTTCCCCCTATTTCAATATGGAGGATGTAGAGGTTCCCAGTGGCTCTCACATTCTCTGCTTCGTGCAACAGATTTGATGATCTCTTGAATCCTTTCTATGCACACAGGCTGTTGTTTTGGATATGTTTCCTGTTCCACACTGAGTGGGATGGATTTATAGGGACCTCATGTCAATGACACTTGGGTGGGAGATGCTAGAACCCGAGTCCATGTCTCCTAGATTTCATGTCTCTTAATTCAGATGATTAAGCCCTACCTGCTATATTGTCACTCTGGCCCTGAATCTAGAAAAGCTTTAAGAAGACCTTATTACTAGTAGCATCAAATACTAATAGCTGTTAAAACAGAGGGGTCAGAGAGATAGCATGGCTGGTAAGGCACTTGCTTTGCAAGCAGCTGACCTGGGTTCGATTCCCAGCATCCCGCATGATTCCCTGAGTCCCACCAGGAGTGATCACTGACTGATCACTGAGTGCAGAGCCAAAAGTAAGCTCTGAGCACTAAAGCATGTGTCCCCAAAAGAAAAGAAAACAACAACAGGAAAAAGTGAGGATGTCCAGATTTTATGTTAAATAAGTAATATTCTTAGAATCATCATTCTTCTCAGTCTCTGTCTTGGTTACTGCCCAAACTCCTGGGTGGGTTGTTGAAATATTGTATGTAAAGTTAACATACAAAAATTCAAATATTTATGAGGTTATGATGACTTAATAGCTTTTAGTAAGGAAATTTTGGGTCTCCTGATACCTGTTGTCCAGGCCTCAACTGGTTTTCCCTTTGGTTCTGTCCCATGATGACTCTCTGTGCATCATCTTTGGACCATGCTGGTGTTTTACTGGTACTGTCCCTCAATATCTGTGGGCCATTATCCCTGGATGCCTCGAGCTTTGGATGGTCTGCTGGTCTATTGCTGATGCTCTGTGGCCTGCCTTTCCTCCTGTGGCTAACTGCTCTTAGGCCCTTTAAATTTCCTTGATTCTCTGACCATGGGATGATGGGTCAGAACTGTTGCTTTTCCTGTATGGGCACAAAGAGAGAAAGGATGTTCCACTGTATTGTTGTATAGTATGACTATGCCACATTTTGCTGATCCATTCATTGGTTGATGGTTATCTATACTTTTGAATTTTATGCATAATGTGCATAATGCTATTGTGAACATTTGTTGCCGAATTTCTTGCGGGTGTATGATTTCATTTCTCTTGGGGACATACCTAAGAATGAAAATGATGGATTGTATAATTTATGTTCAGCTTCTGAACCACCAAGCTTTTCTCTGCAGTGATACACTATTTTATATTGATGATAGTAATGCAGGAGGGCTCCATTTTCCCAACACCATCAAGCTGCTTGATATATTTGTCTCCCCCTCCCACCTGTGGCATCCTTCACCCATTCTGATGATTCTAGTGTTCATAAAATAATGTTTCTCTGTGGTTTTGATTTGTGTTCTGTTGATAAGTAATGACACTGGGTACTTTTTAATATGTTTGTTGGCCAGTTGTACCTCTTCTTTGGAAAAATGTCAATTCATGTCTTTTGTCCATCTAAAAAGGAATTGTTTGAATTTTCTGTTGTATCATAATGTTACAGGGTTCTTTATATATTGAGGATAATTAAATGCGCCTACATTTCTTACCTTTTAAACTGGACTATGAAGGTAAAGTAGGAATTAACTTGGTAATGAGTCATGAGAAGCTCTTTCTGGGCAAAGAGGGACGTGCACGCCTGTTGTTATCTTTGTCTGAGGAGGTTGTCATAAGGGAGTGTCTCTAAAATAGATGGGTGGCTCAAAGGTCAGAAATTTATCTTCTACTTCTCACAGCTTTAGGGGCTGAAAGTTTGGATCAGAGTTCCAACATAGTCAGTTTCTTGTAAGGACTTTCTTGATGGTTTGCAGATGGCCATTGTTGTTTTTTTTTCTTTTCTCCCTGTTAATGTTTCCCAAGGGGGAGAGAAAGGGTGGGAGATAAGAGGGGAGGAAAGGAGGAAAGAGAAGGAGTGAGAGAGACAGAGATAGAGAGAACCTGTGTTATGGTACATCTTTTTTGTTAGTTTGTTTGTAAGCTGCAGTCAGGTATGCTCAAGACTTACTCCTGCCTCTGTGCTCAGGAATCACTGCTCCTGGGATGCTCAAGGGACCAGATGGGGATAGAGCCCAGGTCAGCTGCATGCAAGGCAGGTGTCTTACCCACTCCACTCTAGCTCCAGTCCCCAAAGACTGACTTTTATATATTTTGGTTTCTGATCCGGACCTGGCAGTGCTCAGGGGACCATGTAGTGCTGGGGATTGAACCTGACTCGGCACGTGCAAGGCAAGTGCCTTACCTGCTGTACTATCTCTCTGGTCTGCTCTACTTTTTTTTTTTTTATAAAGAAATTGTTGTCATTGGGATGGTACCAATCTCAGGGGACCATCTAAATTTAATTGTCATGATTCTTCAAATACTATTAAGTGTAGTATGGGGCTTTAACATATGAATTTTAGAAGAACATTTAAATCAAGTATTTGCAGAGTAAAGGGTCCTTTTGAATGATATACTGAGATTATTTTTATGACAGCACAGCGGGTAGGGCATTTGCCTTGCATGTGACCGACCTGGGTTCGATTCCTCCACTCCTCTCAAAGAGCCTGGCAAGCTACTGAGAGTATCCCGCCTGCATGGCAGAGCCTGGTAAGCTACCCATGGTGTATTTGATATGCCAAAAACAGTAAGAAGACTAACAATGGAGACATTACTGGTGCCCTGTTGAGCAAATCGATGAATAATGGGACTACAGTACTACTACAGTGCTACCAGGTCAGAAAGCATAGAGAGTCAAGAAACAAATCGTGAAGCTCAGTGCTTCTCAATCTTAGTATAGGAGGAATGAGATCACACCAAATAAGGCAAATTCTGATTCAGTAGGTCTTGCAAGAGGTAGAAATTCTACATTTTTAACCTACCAGGTGATAATGATATTAAAAAGAATCTACTGAACATAATCACTGTATCACTATTATCCCTTTGTTCATCAATTTGCTCGAGCGAGTGTCAGTAACATCTACATTTGTCCTAGCCCTGAGATTTTAGCAGCCTCTCTTTACTCGTCTTGATTGTGCTGCATTGGAGGCTTTTTCAGGACGAGGGGAATGAGACCCATCATTGTTACTGTTTTTGGCATATTGAATACACCATGGCCAACTTGCCAGGCTCTGTTCTGCAGGTAGGAAATTCTTGGTAGCTTGCTGGGTTCTCCGAGAGGGAGAAGCAGACAATAAGAGCTTCCAGGAGCTTTGTTTTATAGTCTCTGGATCTTGGCCATTGATGTGATTACATGGCGCCAGGGGCAGTTTGTGGGTGTGACTTCCTAGCTACTGGAAAATGGGGGATCTGGATGGAGGAGGCCTAGTCCTGATCTGAGCAGGCTTGGAGATCTCAGCCCCAGGTCCCGCATACCTGAGTTCCTCTGACAATTCCTTCATGCGTGAGGCTGTTCCGAGCGTGTGGAGAGTGGCCTTGAGCATGGCTATCGCTCAGTTCTGAAGGTCTTCAGCTGCCAGGGCTCTGCTTGGGGTGGGAAGGGAAACTCAACCCCTCTGAGGAGCCCCGGTGAAGACAGCCAGGTGCGGGGGCAGGAGACTCTGCACTGAACATAATGATATTTTAAAGAGCAATGACTTTTTTTTTTGGCATGGTTTTAAAAGGAAGAGTAAAGAGATTAACTGATTTTTGTTTTTTCATTTTTAAGGAACTCTCTTAGTGGAAAATGTATTTTCTATCTTAGTGGAGAATATATTGGAAGGCAACAAAGAGATGGAGTAAAGGGTCATTAAAATAATCTTGGTTAAGTAAAAAAAGACCTGCATATTCATACTGTAATGTTCTATAAAGAGTAACAACAATGATTTTGATGACATTTTAATGACATGGAAAATATAGTTACAATCTGATACTAAATAAAAAGAACAGAAATCAGAATTATATATACAATTTGGTTTCCAATTTGCCAAACAGTGCATGTAAGAGGAAGCAAATATACCAAATTTTAACAGGGCCTCTTAGGAAATTGGGTGATTTTTATTCTTTATTTATCTTTTTCTTTGTATCATTTCCCCATCATTCTCCCTGAAATTTTCTAAAAATTGCTTCCCAAACAACTGAATATTACCAAAGACCCAGGCTTTTCTCTCTATGCATTTTTGAGTAAACTACAAAACTGCAGCCCTAATACAGTAAATAGGGGAGCTGGTAGAGTTCATTTCCTGGCTCTTTCTAAGGTGCCATGCTGTTGCTGGTTGTCAATTTCACACATGCTATTTCTATCCATTCAGAGCTGACAGCTTGGATTTCCCCCTCCATTGTAATAACTGTTCTCTCTTCTCGCTCCCCCAGCTTGCATTTGGTAACCTTTGCCCTTTTATTTGGTACAAGCCAAAATGCCATCTTTGGAAAACTAATGTACCAGAGAAAATGGTAGCATGAAGCCACATAACCTACTGTTCTTTTTCTTTCTGTTTGTAAAGGTTATTATTAGAGCTCATTTTAGAGAATTTCAAATCCATTCAAAGTATCATGGGTTTAAATTTTTCTAATGGGAGCAAAGCTTTTGATGTTTGGGTTTAGAAAGCTTCCCAGCCTCTTTAGAGTTCAAGTTTTTATACATTGGCACAATTGATAAAAGACATTATGACAGAGAGAAAGGCAAATTAATTACTATGTAAGATTGATTTGTAGTCTTAAGATTATTATTATTATTACATTCTCTGGTTTCTGAACCATCTCACTGTTTGAAGAATTTTTTTTTAGCCTCATATATTGGCTTTTCCTTTTTTGATAAGTCCAAGAAACCATCTGGAAACAATTGAGATGATGTCACAAATCTAGCATTATGATTTCAATGTAGGATCAAAGAATAGGAGGAAGAAATTGAGTAGAGAAACTTGACTTAGCCTTTAAGTACAAATATCTAACATGGAAGAAAGTGGCAAAATATTGAATGAAAGAATATGGGAAGTCATTAAAGAAAGTATGAGTAGCTCAGTATGATTAATATACTAGTATCATTTTTTTTTTAATGTGTGGGCAAAAGAAAGAAAATCTAATCCTGGATACTGAGAAACAAGTGCCATCAAAGTGGAAAAGTGTTAGGTTTGACAAAATGTGTGAAGCAAAAAGCAGACAACTACACTAAAAGTCTAGGCTAAACTGGGCTCAAAGTCATAAGCAAGGGCAATATACCTGGACTTTGCAGGATTTCATATTCTACCAAAAAATTCCTAGACCACTCATGACATTAACAGTTTTCCTACTCACCAGAGAAAACTAAGATTAAAACCAAAACTAAAACCGAAACTAAGCCACCCCTGGAGAGAGTAAACAAATGATTAGAAAGGTGGAGTGCCTTTTTTTTTCCCCCTCTTTTTGGGTCACACTCAGCGATGCACAGAAGTTACTCCTGGCTCATGCACTTAGGAATTACTCCTGTCGGTGGTTAAGGGACCATGTGGGATGCTCGGCATCGAACCCGGGTCGGCTGAGTACAAGGATAAGGTCCTACCCGCTGTGCTATTGCTCCAGCCCCAAAAGGGAAATTTCTTAAGTGTGAAAGGGCGAGAACCTGTAACCTCGATGAGAATGACCGGAAGTCACATTTAACAGGAAGTGGTTTGTTTCTACCTCTCAAAACGGAAGTTCAGGATCTAATTGATTCCTACGGAGAATTTTAGCACATCCTCGTAGGAGTGAGTCTTTTTAGCTGACTCAAAAAGTTGAACTCTTTTCCGTGGATTTCAGTGAGAAACTAAGGGACATGAATGGATTTTAGGTAGATACTGGGCCAGACAAGAGGTAAGATTTTAGGAAAACAGAGAGAAGTAGCTCTGAAAGTCTTCTCCTGCCACTTAATTAAAGAGTTTTGCATTTGGAACCAGAGAGATGGAGGTGCTCAAGGTTTATTCCTACCTGGGCATTTGGGGATCATTCCTAGTGGTGCTCAGAGGAGCATATGTGGTGCCCAGTATCAAATGCGGGTCAGCTGTGGGCAACGCAAATGCCCTACCCGCTGTACTTTCTTTCTAGCTTCAAAGGTATTATTATTTTTCCCTTTTTGTTTGCTTTTTGGGTCATACCCAGCGATGCTCAGGGCTTACTCCTAGCTCTGCACTCAGGAATTATTCCTGGAGGTGCACGGGGATGGGGTGGGGGTGTAGGGAGTACATGGAATGCCCTATCCTCTGTACTCTCACTGTCCTGGTATTGTTTTTTTCAAATGGGGACCATACAAATGCCTAAATGCTTAGGGTAAAAATATTGGGGGCTGGAGTGATAGTACAGCGAGTAGGGTGATTGCTGCAGGCAGCCGACCTAACTTCGATTCCCAGCATCCCATACGGTCCCCCAAGCACTGCCAGGAGTAAATCCTGAGTGCAGAGCCAGGAATAACCCCTGAGCATTGCCAATGTGACCCAGAAAGCAAAAAGAAAAGAAAAAAATTATCTGCAATGTGCTTCAAATGAAACACCAATATACTTTACTTTTGCTATTATAATTACCAATATTTATTACCATTGTTCTTATTTATCTGCAATGTGCTTCAAATGAAACACCAGTATACTTCACTTTTGCTATTTTAATGACCAATAAATTAACTTATCTTTGTTTATGGTGTTGAAGATCATGTGTGTGAGGGAGGTGCTTCAGTGTTACTTGTGAAACTGACTACCTCCTGAGTGTCCCAAGTTATTGTATATAAAATTAATATACTAAATTGCAGATGTAGTGGAAGTCATTCATAGTTATTTATTTGACAGCTTTTAGAAGGTAGTTTTGGGGTCTTTTGTGTTTATGTCTCACACTGGTTTCTCACTGCTTTTGTTCCTCCAAGTCTATGGGTGCAGTGTCCTCTGCTGGGTTACTTTGTCCCCCATTGTCTGTGGGTCAGTGTCTGCCAGGTTCTTGATCACTTGTCTGTCTCTGATGCTCTGTGTCCTGCCTCTCCTTGCCGGTGCTTGCTGCTTTTGGTCCTTTTGGTTTTTCATGGTTCTCTGACCATGTGTAGATGGGTGAGAATTGCTGTTTTTCCTTTCCAACAAAAGAGATGTGACAAGGTAGATAATGTAGGGAAGATACCTTACCTGTGTTTCCCTTTAAAGTGTTACTATCTCTCCCCCTTATCTACTGCCATTATCTATCTGGCTACTTTGTGTCATCAAGATCTGAAATAAGCATTTGAAAATCATGAGTTGTATTTAACTAGATTATAAGGGGCCTGCCTCTACACCCCTTCTCCCCTACCCTAACATTATCCTGAGTCTCATCCCCGCTGTTACTTGGAAAAGATGCAGAGAACAAAGTAGTGACTCATTATCTTCTAAAGTGGTTTCTAAGGAGCTTCTTCTGACACACAACAGACTTGTCTAAAAAGCAAGTCAACATTGACTTAGGAATATATTCATGGTATCGTCTATGAAAAACAAAAGAGTTTATCTGTGAAGGAATGGAGACAAAAGAAAATAAGAAAACTAGCGATTGATTTTTTGTTAACCGAGAGCTGGAAAATCAAGCTCTTTTCTGTAGAAATTAAAAAGTCAAATAAAGTTATATCAATCATTCTTAGGTTTTCTCTTAGATAATGAAGAGAAATCTGATTTAAAGTTTCTGACATTTGCTTTTCACTCAATTCAAATTTGAAAAATACTTTTATCATGAATTTCTAAAGATAAAATTATTTACCAGTAAGACCAACCCATATATTCTATGACATTATAATGCAATCATTAGTCACCTTCTCCTTCTTGCAGACATTCAAATGTGACCTCAGATTTCTT